>NC_135312.1:90620720-90808220 GCF_048772815.1 Callospermophilus lateralis | reverse complement strand
TCTGGGGAGACCCATGTGAGTGCTGGGAGGCCTACCAATAACCATGATGAGCCTAGCCCTCATCAAGGCTTGAGATGCCAGGAGCCCAACTGGGTGGCAGCTTGACTACAACCTTGGGAGAGACCTTAAACCAGAAGCAAACAGCCACCCCAGGGTCAGGTTCCTAATGGACATAAACTGTGATAACAAATGTTTTAAGATAAAAATTTTGGTGTAATTTGCTGACAGAAATATTATATAACTATTACAATAATTAATATATCAACCTATGCAACATAATTTTTTGTTTTGGGGTTTTTTTGTTGCTGTTGTTGTTGTTGTTATTGTTTGGTGCAGGGGATTGAACCCAATGGTGCTTAACCACTGAGCCATACCCCCCCCGCCCTTTTTTATACTTTATTTAGAGACAGGGTCTTGTTGAGTTGCTAAGTGCCTTGCTAAGTTGCTTAGGCTGGCTCTGAACTCACAGTCCTGCCTCAACCTCTTGAGTCACTGGGATTACAGGATTATGTTCCGCTCATAATTTTAACTGCTAAATTTATTTAGCAGAAATGTTTCTAAGAACATAAAATCCAACTATGAAGAGTTTATTCTTCAAAGGATATTACATTGAGGCAACACAATAGTTACCTTTTATAAATGCCTTCAAAAGATCTCTGAACATAGCCACTGCATTAAGTGTGATAACAATAAAGAATAAGTAGCAACATTGAAAGATAAAAACAAGGCTGGTCTCATGCCTGTAATCCCCACAGCTTGAGACAGGAGAATCTCAAGTTCAAAGCCAGCCTCAGCAACTCACTGATGCCTTAAGCAACTCAGCAAAACCCTGTCTCTAAACAAAATATGAAAAAGGGCTGAGGATGTGGCGCAGTGGTTAAGTGCCCCTGGGTTCAATCCCAGGGACCAAATCAAAAAAAAAAAAAAAAAAAAAAGATAAAAACATGATAAACAGTTTAAATGAAGCTCTAGTGAGACTCTTCAAACCCTATCTCCTTGAGTGTGAATTCAGAAGTCTTTGTTTCTGAACACAGAATCCTAAAGCAATCAGTTCAAATTTTAGACACTGACACAGGAGGCCAAGGCAAACATCTCATTCAATCTTATCAGCCTGGCTATCTGTCTCTCCCATTATGACACTCAATTTCCATAGTATAAAATTATAAAGGTTCCAAATCAAAAGTACAAAATGGTTCTCTTAATAAAACCTTTTCAAGAAGAATTTTTTCCAATTTCTACTTTTTAAAATAATCTTTTTTATTATTATTATTTTTTTAATTTTAATTTTATTTTTATTTTTTTATTTATTATTTTTGTGGTGCTGGGGATGGAACCCAGGATCTTGAACATTCAACAAAAAGACAGCAATGGGAATTGATGGGGAAAAAACTAGAGAAGTTGGCTCAGGTCACATAGAGCTAAGTATGGACTTCAGCCTAAAGACAATGAGATCTGTGGACAAGTTTTAAGAAGAGGAGTATCGTGATCATTTTTGTCTGAAAAGACCATTCTAGCTGTTGTGTGAACAACCAGTCAGAAGAAGGCAAGTGAGAATGCAGGGATATCAGTTAGGCGACCAGGGCAGTATTTCATGTAAGAAATAACTGAATTCAAGACCTAGTAGAAGAAATGGATCATGTGTAGATTGAAGAGCTATTGAAGAAGTACTGTTCACATCATCAAAAGGATTTAGTCATGGGTTGGTTGGAAGAGGAAATAAAGAGAGAGGGAGATACCAGAATAACTCTTGAATTTCTGGCTTGAGCAACTATTGCAGGTAGTATCCCAATCAGTAAAAACAGGAAACACAAGAAAAAGGATTTAGATCACAAATGCTGTGCTGAACATACTAAGTTTTAAAGTCCCGGTGAATCAGGCAAATGACAGTGACAAATAGAACTTGAGTATAAGGTCTGGAACTGAAGAGACATGGAGCCAAGGATACAATGTTGGGAGTTACTGCCAAGTCCATTGGCTAGTTGTTGTTGTTGTTGTTGTTGTTGTTTTAATTTTTATGTTGTAAGTCAATTGGGTACTAAATAAATGAAAGTAAATGAGGTAGCCTAGAGAACGTATGAAATTAGAGAAGTGTCTACAACAGAAAGAGATTTGAATAATATAACTTTTAAGAGAAGCAGAACGTGAATAGACACATAGAAAAAGCAGCCAGGATGCAAGCGGGCAACAAAGAGGATGGCCTCAAACACTAGTAGGAGTTTGATACCTCTGTCTTTTCCACTGTCTAAATGATGGGAAAGATGGAGGACATCGTCTAAACTGGGCAAATGAGTAAAGCAAAGATGAGAAGGGATTTGTGTTGGTATGGAGAAAGTGGTCCAACAATGGGTGAAGGAGAGTTAAGCTTTTCCTCTTAAAAACCCAGTGTCACCTAGACTCCTAATGCAATCATGCACTAGTATCAGTTCAAGTCCTCATCAGATGTGATGGCACACGCCTATAATCCCAGCAGCTCAGGAGGCTGAGACAGGAGGATGGTGAGTTCAAAGCCAGCCTCAGCAAAAGTGAGGGGCTAAGCAACTCAGTGAGACCCTGTCTCTAGATAAAATACAAGATAGGGCTGAGGATGTGGCTCAGTGGTCGAGTGCCCCTGAGTTCAATCCCCAGTTCCCAATAAATAAATCCCCAATTCAATCTCTACTACTGCCATTGCTGCTGCCTCTGATTCCATTGCTGCCAGCCTGAGGTTGCCTGGAGGTCTTCTTTCTGGTGCTGCTGCCACAGAAGAGACCATTGCCCTGGATGCAACTGAAGCCGACATCGCTGCTGACCCCCTAAGATCGCCTGTTGAGGCTGCCCCCACAGCTGCAATTGCAGCTACCACTGCAGCCCCTGCAGCCACTGCTACAGCCTCTGCAGCCACAACTACTGCTGACCCTCTGCCTGCTGCCAACAACCACTGCCACTACTGCTGCTACCATGGCCTAGAGCACTCCTTTGGGGGAGACTCCAGGTTTGGCTGCATATGGCTGCACCCATTTTGGAACATCAGGTAGGACCTGGGTCCCAGGTGCCAGCAGGTTTACCACCACAAGAGCCTCTGTCTGGGGGCTCCAGCTAGGACCTGCAGGTCCACTATGGGGGGTGCCCACTATTGGAGGAGCCTGAGGTCTTCCCGCTGAGTGGCCCTGTCTTGTTGCTACATCTCAGGGTTGCTCCTTTGCATGAATGTATCCCTGGTGGTCTCTCTGCAAGTAGGAACAGCATTGAGATCTTGGGACTGCAGCGTGGCCGAGCCTGAGGTATCTGAAGTTCAGATTGGTGGAATAGTGACTGGGATTGTGAGGGCTGATCTGGGTTTGATGATCCCAGGAGACATAGAGAGAGAGGGCGGAGAAACTGTTGAACACTGACAGAGACAGTTTGACATTGCAGCAATGCCGCAGTCTGGCTGGGCACAATTCAGGAGCCACTTGTCAAAAGAAACTAACTTTATTTTTAGAACCACACACGCCAAACAAAACAGCTCCTCAGGAAAAACCCTCAGAGCCCAACTGCCACCACCGGCTTCCCACAAGCCACTCCCCCAACCACCAGCCTCTCTACCTCCCTCAATCCTCCTGCTCTTGAGGCCGATTGGCTGGGTTGTGTGGGCGGAGCCAAAAAAGTCCTCCAATGAGCAGCTCCGTGGCCTGAAAGGGCAGGGAAACAGCCCAATGAGCATCACCGCAGAGGAGCCAATCAGCTAGATGTTGCTGGGGCCGCTGTGAGCCAATCATTAGCTGGTAGTCTGAAAGGGCGGGGAAACAGCTCAATGAGCATCTCCAATGAGCATCACCACAGAGGAGCCAATCAGCTAGATGTTGCTGGGGCCGCTGTGAGCCAATCATCAGCTGGCAGTCTGAAAGTTTGCTGGGGCCCCTCCGGCTATGGCTCTCAACACAGCAAGATTTATTTTATTTTATTTTTTGATTCACTAATCTCTCTACCATATTTGGAACAGGATGTTTTTTATGTATCAGTGTGTGGAGGACAATGATATATGAATGGTGTTTTGCATTTTTGTTGTATTCTTATTTCTTTGATTTTTTCTCTTTGTTTGTATTCTTCCTCTCTCTTGTCTATTTTCTTGGATTTTCTTTTCAACTTTTCTCCAACCAGCAGTCAATCTCTGTTGGCTCCTCTTCCACTCTTCCTATGAATTTTTACTTCTAAATTCTCTCTTCCTCCCTTGCAAATATTGCATACTACACTACCTCTGTTCTCTCATCCACCACTTGAAACTGTAAATCATTTTAACAAATATTCTGTTTGTACTATAGAAAGTTATTGAACTCCATTTGGTTTAATTTGAGAAACCAGTAGATGCCTTAGTGGGAGCTATTAGGTTTAAGGGTATATAATGTGTATGCTGGGTGCTGTGGATATTGGTCTCACCAGTAAAGGCGAAGCACTGAAAACCTTCAGGGACACTATAGGTCTACAGGGTAGAATTTATCCTGCCTTAGATCCATACTTTCAGATGGGAAAACACACTAACAAAATGAAAAAAACAAGGGAACAAAATGCCCCAAACAAACCAAGATGCTTAACAACAGAAGCCACTGATAACACAATAGAAGAAATGTCCAAGAAGGAGTTCAGATTGTACATAGTTAAATTGACATGTGAAGTAAAGGACAGTACAAACAATGAAGTCAAAGAAAAAATACCCAGGAAGTGAAAGACCATTTCAATAAAGAGTTAGAGATCATTAAAAAAAAAAAAAAAGTAGAAATCCTCAAAATTAAAGAATCAGTAACCAATTATAAATTCAATAGAAAGCATCACCAAAAGACTAGACCACTTGGAAGACAGAACCTCATACAATGAAGTCAAAATATATAATCTTGAAAGTAAAGTTGAACATACAGAGAAGATGGTAAGAAACCATAAACATAACGTCCAAGAATTATGGAATAACATGAAAAGACCAAATTTAAGAGTTATCAGAACAGATGAAGGAGCAGAGATATAAACTGTACAGTCTTTTCAATGATATAATAGCAGAAATTTCCCAAACCTAAAGAATGGAATGGAAAGTCAAATACAAGAGGCATACAAGACCCCAAATGTACAAAATTATAGCAGACCCACACCAAGGTACATTATAATAAAAATGACTAACACAAAAAATAAAGATAAAATCTTAAAGGCTGTGAGAGAAAAAAAATCAAATTATGTATAGGGAGAAACCAATCTGGATCTCAACTGATTTCTCAACTCAGACCTTCAAAGCTAGGAGGTCCTGGAATAATATATTTCAAGCTCTGAAAGAAAACGGATGCCAACCAAGAATTTTATATCCAGCAAAATTAAGTTTCAGATTTGAAGATGAATTTAAAACCTTCCATGATAAACAAAATTAAAAGAATTCACAATTAGAAAGTCTATATTACAGAACATTCTCAAAAAAATATTCCATGAGGATGAAGTGAAAAAAAAGTGAAAACCAGCAAACTGACACTAAAAGAACATTCAACCAAATGAGAAACTAAGACAAGTCAAAAACCAGAAATAAATCAAAATGACAGAGAATTCAAATAATATCTCAATAATAACCTTCAATGTTCATGGCCTAAACTCATCAATCAAAAGACACAGACTGGCAGATTTAATTAAAAAGCAAAACCCAACAATATGCTGATTCAAGAGACTCACCTCATGGGCAAAGACATCCACAGGCTGAAGATCAAAGGATGGGAAAAAAATTATCACTCACATGGATTGTGTAAACAAGAAGGGGTTTCCATTCTCATTTCAGATAAAGTAGACTTTAAACCAAAGTTAATCAGAAGTGATAAAGAAAGACATTTCATACTTCTTAAGGGAAGTATATATAAGTAGGATATAACAATCATAAATACTTATGCCCCAAACAATGGAGAATCTATATACATTAAAAAAAAAAAAAAAAACCTTCTCAATTTCAAGAGTCAAATAGAACAATTATACTGGGTGACTTTAACATACCGCTCTGACTACTGGACAGATCTTCCAAACAAAAACAAAAATTATGGTATATATGTAATGCAAAAAAAAAGTACATGTATAATGGCATAAGTAAACGTGAACATACTTCATATACAGAGATATGAAAAACCGTGCTCTATATGTGTAATAAGGATTCTAATGCATTCTACTGTTGTCGTGTATTTTAAAAAAATAGTAAAATCAATTTTTTAAAAAAGAATTGTAATGCAAAACAAAAAAGAATAGTGTTACCTTAGATTAGGTAGAGGGAAGTAAAAGGATGGGAAGGCAGAGGATGTGGGGATAAGAAAGATAGTAGAATGAAACAGACACTATTACTTTATGTATATATGTAACTGTATGACCAATATGATTCTACAATATGTATACTCAGAAAAATTATATCCCATCTATGTATATCAAAGTATATAAGTGCATTCTACTGTCATGTATAACTAATTAAAACATACAAAAAATTAACTAAAAAAAGAAAAAACTAAATAAGGAAACTATAGAACTAAATAATGCAATCAATAATTTAGATTTAACAGACATATATAGAATATTTCATCCATCAATGAATGAATACAGTTTATTCTCAGCAGCACAGAACTCCTTCTCTAAAATAGGCCATATCTTATGCCACAAAGCAATTCTTAGTAAATACAAAAAAACAGAGATAATACCTTGCATTCTATCAGACCAAAATGGAATGAAATTAGAAATCAATGACAAAATAAAAAATAGAAGCTACTGTAACAAATGGAGACTAAATAATACACAACTGAATGATGAATGGATAACAGAAGAAATCAAGGATGAAATAAATTCTTAAAGGTAAATGAGAACATTGATACAATGTATCAAAGTCTCTGTGACACTATGAAAGCAGTAATAAGAGGAAAGTTTATTGCATTGAGTGCATTCATTAAAAGAATAAAAAGTCAACCAAAAAAATGACTTAACACCACATCTTAAAGCCCTAGAAAAAGAAGAACAAATCAATTCCCAAAGCAGAAGACAGGAAATAATTAATATCAGAGCTGAAATCAATGAAACTGAAACAAAATAAACAATAGCAAAAATTGACAAAACTAAAAGTTGGTTCTTTGAAAACATAAATAAAATTGATAAACCATTAGCTATGCTAACAAAGAGAAGGAGAGAGAAAACTCAAATTACTAAAATACGTAATGAATACGGAAATATCACAACAGACACTACAGAAATGCAGAAGATAATTAGAAGTTATTTTGAAAATTTGTACTCCAATAAAATAGAAAATATCGAAAGCATCAACAAATTTCTATAAGCATGGGATGTGCCCAAACTGAATCAGAATGATATACTCAATTTAAACAGATCAATTTCAAGTGACGAAATAGAAGACACTATCAGAAGCCTACCAACCAAGAAAAGCCCAGGACCGGATGAATACACAGCTGAGTTCTACAAGACCTTTAAAGAAGAACTAATACCAATACTCTTCAAATTATTTCGTGAAATAGCAAGAAAGGGGGCACTTCCAAACTTACTCTATGAGGCCAATATCACCCTGATTCCAAAACTAGGCAAAGACATATCAAAGAAAGAAAACCTCAGACCAATATCTCTAGTGAACATAGATGCAAAAATTCTCAATAAAATTCTGGCAGATCAAATACAAAAACATATCAAAAAGATAGCGTACCCTCCCAGGGGTGCAAGGTTGGTTCAATATATGGAAATCAATAAATATAATTCATCACATCAACAGACTTAAAGCTAAGAACCATATGATCATCTCAATAGATGCAGAAAAGCATTCAACAAAATACAGTACCCCTTCATGTTCAAAACACTACAAAAACTAGGGATAGCAGGAACACATCTCAACATTGTAGAAGCTATCTATGCTAAGCCCCAGGCCAACATCATTCTAAATGGAGAAAAACTGAAAGCATTCCCTCTAAAAATGGGAACAGTACTTATTCACCACTTCTATTTAATACTAGCCAGAGCAATTAGAGAGATGAAAGAAATTAAAGAGATACGGATAGGAAAAGAAGAACTCAAATTAGCACTGTTTACTGACAATATGATTCTATATCTATAAGACCCAAAACACTCTACAGAAAACTTCTAGAACTAATAAATGAATTCAGCAAAGTAGGAGGATATGAAATCAACAGCCATGAATCAAAGGCATTTCTGTATATTAGTGACAAATCCTCTGAAAGGGAAATGAGGAAAACTACACCATTTACAATAGCCTCAAAAAAAGAAAAAGAAAGAAAGAAAAGAGAAAAACCTTGGGAATCAACTTAATGAAAGAGGTGAAAGACATCTACGACAAAAACTACAGAACATTAAAGATGGAAAGATCTCCCTTGTTCTTGGATAGGCAGAATTAATATTGTCAAAATGACCATACTATCAAAAGCACTATACAGATTTAATGCAATTCCGATCAAAGTCCCATTGACATTCCTCATAGAAATAAAAAAGCAGTCATGAAATTCATCTGGAAAAATAAGAAACTTAGAATAGTTAAAGCAATCCTTAGCAAGAAGAGTGAAGCAGGTGGCATCACTATACTGGAACTTAAAGTACACTACAGAGCAATAATAACAAAAATGGCATGGTATTGGCACCAAAATAGACTTGTATACCAATGGTACGGAATAGAGGATGCCACATAAATACGGTTATCTCATACTAGACAAGGATGCAAAAAACATTTACTGGAGAAAAGATAGCCTATTCAACAAATAGTGCTGGCAAAACTGGAAATCTATATGTAGCAAAATGAAATTAAACCTCTATCTCTCACCCTGCACAAAAATCAACTCAAAGTGGATCAAAGACTCAGGCACTAGAATGGAGACCCTGCACCTAACAGAAGAAAAAATAGGCCCAAATCTATACTATGTCAGCCGAGGATCTGACTTCCTTAACAAGACTCCTAAAGCACAAGAAGTAAAATCAAGAATTAATAAATGGGATGGATTCAAATTTAAAAGCTTCTTTTCAGCAAAGGAAACAATTAATAATGTTAAAAGAGAGCCTACAGATTGGGAGAAATCTTCACCACATGCATCTCTGATAAAGCATTAATCTCTAGGATACATAAAGAACTCAAAAAACTTAACACCATTAAAACAAATAACCCAATCAATAAATGGGCTAAGCAACTGAACAGATACTTCACAGAAGAAGAAATACAATTGGTCAACAAATATATGAAAAAGTATTCAACATCTCTAGCAATTACAGAAATGGAAATCAAAACTACTCTTAGATTTCATCTCACTCCTGTCAGAATAGCAATCACCAAGAATAGAGGCAACAATAAATGTTGGTGAGGATGTGGTGAAAAGGTACACTCATACATTGCTGATGGGACTGCACATTGATGCAACCACTATGGAAAGCAGTATGGAGATTCCTCAGAAAACCAAGAATGGAACCACCATTTGACCCAGCTACCCGACTTCCTGGTTTACACCCAAAGGATTTAAACTCAGCATGCTATCGTGATGCAGCCACATCAATGTTTATAGCAGCTCAATTTACAATAGCTAGACTGTGGAACCAACCTAGGTGTCCCTCAATAGATGAATGGATAAACAAAATACTCAGTGGACTATTACTCAGCTTTAAAGAAGAGTAAAATTATTTGCCAAAAAATTGTTGGAGTTGGAAAATATCATGCTAAGCAAAATACGCCAATCCCACAAAACCAAAGGCTGAATGACTTCTCTAATATGCAGAAGCTAATTCACAATAAAGCGGGGGGAACTAGAGAAGAATAGCTTTACCTTAGATTAGGTAGAAGGAAGTGATGGGCGGGAAGGGGAGCAGATGTGAGGATAGGAAAGACAGTAGAATGAAATAGACATCATTATTGTCTATGTATATGTGACTGCATGACCAATATGATTCTGCAACATGTACACTCAAAAAAATGAGAAATCACATCCCATCTATGTATGATATATCAAAGTTCATAAATGCATTTTACTGTCATGTATAACTAATTAAAACAAATAAAAAATTAAAAATAAATAAACAAAATTCAAGTCCTCTAAACTGGAAGAAGACTCAAACAAAAATAATTACTTTGGTGGCTTTTGTTATCTTTTTATTAGATTTTATGAGAAACTAGTAGTAAAATATGAGAACATGTCAGCATACATACTACATATATTTTTAAAATATATGTTATATTTGCTGAAGGTTACCAGTCCCCAGAATCACTAATAAATTTTCATATGTGGTGAAAAGTCTGACAAATCCAAATTTTAAAAAATAATTTTTAAAGTCACACTATCAGCCTCATCATTTTCTTCTTTATCAGGTGTTCCCTAAGTTCTGATGTGGTCAGGAAGAAAACCTGAGAAGATAAAGATTCCCCATGAAAATCCAGATACTTTTTTTTTTTTTTTAAGAGAGAGAGAGGTAGAGAGAGGTAGAGAGAGAGAATTTTAATATTTATTTTTTAGTTATCGGCGGGCACAACATCTTTGTTTGTATGTGGTACTGAGGATCGAACCCGGGCCGCACGCATGTCAGGCGAGCGCGCTACCGCTTGAGCCACATCCCCAGCCCCAGATACTTTCTTATTTCAAATTTTCAAGACCCACCATGGGGTCAGGAAAGAAACTTTCAACTTTTGAAAGGCCACTGGTGTTTCAAGCAAGCAGCATTTCATAAGTGGGCACACCCCACCCTCAAAGCTAAAAACCTATCCCTTCAACAGATCATTACCTTTCGAATAAAGTTGACATGGCATTCACCCTTCTGCACACGTGGAGGGCAGTTGGGAGGCACCTCACGGCTGGTGTAAGCTTTGCTCTGTTTTGTGGCGTACAACACTGCTGACTGGAAACGCAGCTCAATGGAGTTCACGTCTCTGATCACATTGGTAATATCAAAGATCTGTATTAAAGGGGAAGAACAGACAACCCCATGATGTGCAAGAATTCTTGTGTGTAAAATTTTAGATAAAGGTAGAATGTATGAAAAATGTATAAAATATTCAAATCTAGAGTTAGCCTGCCGATGAAAAGCAGTTCTCCAAAATAGCAGAACTTAGTTACCCACTTTTAATTATAACTAAGCATATTCCCCCACCCAAACAGATTTCTAGGTTTCTCCTTCTATTTTTACTGACAGATGACGGTCCAGGGAAATAGAACAGAAAGTATCTTTAGCCCTGGAATGTCTGCTCTAGCTATTTGCACGTGGCCTTGAACTGCCGAGGATTCCTAGACACATCACGACAACCTAACTCTCTGGAATGCATAGCATGTATTTCTAAGTCATAGTTATATATATATTTGAAATGCCTACCCTTGAAAGGAAAAGGAGATCAGGATACAATCTCTTACTCTATTCCAGAAACAAAACATTTTCTTTTAAAAATAATTTGTCAGTTGTCGTCTCCTGTGCAACTCTGGCTCACCGGACAACGGAGAAGAGAATAGCACTGTCCCACACTTCCTAGATACCAAGAACTTGCCAACCATCTCATAATTTGCTTATTAAATCCCCATGATCTGTAGTGTTTTCATGACTCTACAAATGGGGCAACTGAGAAATACAGTAACTTACTCCTTGTTGCAAAAAGCTTATTACATTTGTCTCATGGCCAGTTATGCACTTGCCATTTTCTATCCACAAAACAACACAAACACACATGAATTTTTTTTAACCTGATATCATTATGTACTTACGTATTTAGTGAACATGTTGTCAGTTTTCCCAATAGTGACGTTATTCAACAGGATTTCTGAAACTGTATCAACTCCCTCAAATATCAAATTTATCATTTGCCATTTGCTAGGAAAAGAAAACATTTTGAAAGCAAGATGCATAAACATTAACTTACAAAAGTCTTTTTGTAATTAAGAACTAAAGAAATATTTCACAGAAAATGTACATTCTTAAACAGTAATTTTCAACAGAAGTTTCAGGAATGTTTGTTTAATATTTATTGCTATTTTTTGTTTAATATTTGTTGCTATTTTTTGAGTAATCCAGCTCATCATTCTCTATATCTATCAATCACCATAAAATCCAGCACAACTTATAATTTCCAACTGCATCGTTTTTTTCTTTCAGTTACTTTCACAAAGTTCTTATGAGAATCAAGTTAAATAATAGACACAAAACATTTTCGCAAACTATTACATTCACTGACACTATCTAAGAGAATGTATTGGCTACTAATTTGTATCTCTAAGTGAATGCTATGTGCCCAGTACTGTACTAAGTCTTGCAGGAACATGCTCTGAACTTAAGGAGTATAAAAGCTGGCTAGTATTCAAGTCAAATACACAGGAAACAAAAACTTCCAATCTACTATGTAGTAGAGCCAGAAACAACTTAGGCACTAAGACTGGAAAACGGTGCTTCATTAAGAGAAATGACAAAGCCATTAGGACATAAAAAAATATTTTAAGAGAGAATATCAGTTGGTTGAATTTTGGATATGTAAAGCTCAAAGTGAAATAAGACTGCTCGGGAGATGTTATAAATCATTTGAAAATAAAAGCCTGGAGCCTAGTAACTCCATGATACTAAGCATGATACTAAGTTCTGAATTAGTTTTTTAAGAGACTAGAAAATAATTACCAAAAAGTTTCATATAAAGGGGACAGAAAATTTTTAAAATTTAATAATAATGGTGGTATATATGCTTAAATTACATTCTTCTTTATATAGAAATATATGCTTATAATAACACAGAGCATTACTGAAAATAGTAACTGTAGTTCTCTTTATGGCCTTATAATATGGCATAAATCCAAGGTCATAGTCTCAGTAGCTGGTCAGCACCACACAGTACAAATCAAGTATCTCTGATTCTATTTAACAATGCTATAAAATGCATACATACACTTACTGGTTACTGGGGAGAGGGTGGAGAAGAGGAAATTTACATAGGAGAACTGACGAGGTCTAAGTAACTTCATTATAATCATTGGACAAATGATTCCATAAAACATGATTTCATGAATAATGATCAGTGGCACACAGCACACATACACATTCACTCTTATTTTAGTAAAAGGCTTTAATCTGACTTAATTCTCTGATATGCAACCTAAGCAAAGGTAAAAGAAAGCTCAAATAATAACTATAGTATATGTACAAATTACTATTGTGTATGTACCTGCTATCAAAAGGAATTTTAAATTCCTTGCTATAAATCCAGTTATCCAAGGAAATCCATCTGTAGTTAAGGTCATTAAATCCATAGTAAGGATCCTGTTGGCAAAAGATAAAAATTATTGTAGACAGCTAAGTATATAAAAATAAATCAATAAAACAAATTTCTAACAACAGTTATTGATCACCTAAAAATTAATGAGCTCTTGGCCTAAGAGAACAAAAAGGTCAGATCGTTAACAATGAAAAATGTGGAGGAAAAAAATTCCAACAAAACACCTGAAAATGGAAACGTTTGAGATATAAATAATATGGTTTAATTATCAAAGAACGTGTGGAGACTAAGATTGGTAGCACTTGTTAATTCTGACAAAACTTCTAAAGTATTAGGCGAGACTGAAAGACAGTTTTGATAATAGCCAGCACTCTCAAGGCCTTTTAGTTCCCACTTTGCTTATTGCTGCCACTACCTCGCTGGCCTCCAGGGGGCACACTTCTCTTCTACTGCCCAAAGGTCAGTAAAACTCCCATTCTTTGGATTCCTTTATTATTTCCAAAGTTAATTTTTTCATTAACTTTTCTAAGTGGCACACAAATGATGTCTATAGAGAACACACAGCACACACACAGATAAACTTACAAAACAGAAGGTTTCCTATATTATCCTTGATCTGATATGCAAACTGCTACCCACCAGCCAAATGCAGCTCCCTGCCTGTTTTTGTGTGGCCAGCAAGCTAAGAATGGACATGTGTCCACAAATGAAAGTTTCATTGGCACTCAGACATGCCTGTGCCTTTACATATTATATACGATTGTTTCATGCTGCAGTAGCAGAGCCAAGTAGAGATGACAGAGATCATATGGCCTCAAAAGTAAAAAATGTTTATTATCTAGCACTTTACTGAAAACACTGGCCATCCCTTGCCTAAGACTAGCCTCCTAAGTGTTCACATATCTTGATTCAGTTGAATGTCTAGCCCCCACATCCTCCCTTTCATAATCTCCGTATCATTCTTTCCCTACCCATTTTCCACCTTTGACCTTTCATAAAAGGGCTCCCAGGCAGACAGCAGAACAGACAGTAGTAAGTGAAGCTTTTCAGTTCGTCTGTGAACCTCACCATGGCTGCAGAGAAGAAAGCTGTGTGGGTACAGAGGGACTCCCCCCATCATCATGGACAGGGTCAGGGGTTATTAACTTAGGGAATACAACTCCAGATGGAGGAAAAACCAACTTTGTCCAGTTTCCACAAAGGTAAGAGCTAAATGACCTGGTTAGGCTGGCAGTGGCCAGCTGACAGCTGTCCTGGACACCAATCTGTCAGAGGCACTAGAGCATCACTGAGTGTGTGTGTATCAAGATCAAGATAGGAGCAGTCAGCCACAAACTGCTCCTAAATGGAAGAAATGTTTCTATAACCTACAGGAGAGAGAGTAAATAATGAGATTCAATAACAATTGGTAATTATCAAACTGATTTTTTTTTTTTTAGTAGCAGGGATTAAATCCAGGGGCACTCCACCATTGAGCCTTTTTATTATTATTATTATTATTTATTTTGAGATAGGGTCTCACTAAGTTGCTTAGGACCTCACTAAGTTGCTGAGCCTGGCTTTGATCTTGAGATCCTCCTGCCTCAGCCCCCCGAATCACAGGGATTACAGGCCTCTGCCACCGCACCTGGCTATCAAACTGATTTTTAAGTACTGGTTAATGGTAAGGTTTTATTCTGTTAAAAGGTGTGTGTCAGGCCCAACTAACTTGCCTCTTTTCCTTCTCACCCCACACACAGGACACAGCCTCTCCAATGAATAAACATGGAACAAATATTTAAGGACACAGGTTTGAAGAGGCACTTAATTGTTAACTTAGCCATGTGTCTCTACCAGACCCCTATTTATAACTCTACATTGTGGACTTAGTCCAATACAGTTAAAAATATCATGAGAAGTAACGTGTGAGAGCAACTCTGCCACAACATCTCAACACAACAAGCCCAGGGCTGGCTGGCCCTCTGGCTGTCAAACCTCAAGTCCCCATCCTGTCTTCCAGGTCCTCAGAGGAAGCTGCATGTTCAGTTCAAGAGGGTAATCTTTCTAGGTACATTTTTTCATATACAAACAGAATTTACAGGTTAAAATGTTTCTTTGACTTGAGAGAACCCAATCTGAGAAATCGCCATACTGTATAATTGCAAATACATGACGTTTTTCAACAAAAATCTGTCTGGAACTGAGCTCCTGCCCTAAGCCCCAACAGACCAGACCAGACCAGACCAGAACAAAATGGCATCACTCATGTGAAATGCCATATAATCAAACAAACTTTAAGGAAGCAGGTAGATCCCCAAACAGACAAGGTTTTTCTAAAAACAGGGTATTCCGGTTCGTGGAATTTAGCGCAATAAAGAAGTCCTCTCTGCTTTAACTCTTAAAAGAAAAGGAACCCAATATGTTTTTTTTCCTATTATCTGTTTGCCTGTTGCCATCTTAAAACCTCCTACTGTTCCGCCAATGAGTGGGAGGTCTCATTCCTTTTTAGAGAATGGAGGTGGTTCTGGTTCATAAATTGTGAATAAAAGCTCACTGAACCTTTAAATTTGTTGTCATAATTTTGTCTTTTAACACAGAAAAGGCAAAACTACACGAGACGGTAAAAGATCAGTGGCTGCCAAGGGTTGAAAGAGAAGGAGGGATGAATAGTCGGAACACAGAGGATGTTTAAGCAGTGAAACCATTCTGTGTTGTTCTATAGTGGTATATGTGTGCCATTATACATTTGTCCTAATCCACTGACTGTACAATAAAAAGTGAGCCCAGATGCAAAGTGTGGACCTTGGGTGATAATGACGTTTCAGTGTTGGTGCATTGATTGTAACAAATGCACCACTTTGTATCACTCTGGTGGGGAATGTCCATAGGAGGGAAGCTGTGCTAGTGTGGGATAGGGAACACTCTGTTCTTTCCATTCAATTTTGCTCATGATCTATAACTGCTCTATAAAAGATAGCCTATTACAAATTTTGTTCTTACTAATGAAAAATACCATATAAAACAGTTGCAGAGGCTTAGATTACATTTATAATAACTACTCCAAATGTTAATTTAGTTCCAGATTTATCCAACCCCCTAGAATCATATTAAAATTCTGAGTCCTATTTAAAGCAAATAGCAGCTCAGTGTTAACTTTTAATACTGAGGACCCAGGTATATCACCAAGCTATTAAGCAAACCCATGAACCCTAAGACCAATAACAGTATTATTGCTGACCATGTACTGTATATCACCCTCCAAACAGGCACTCATATATTCTTATCTTCATAATAAACACATACAGTAAATATCATTTTACAGAGGAAGAAACTAAAGTTCCAAAAGCTGAAGTGTCTTTCCTGAGGTCCAGTGACCAAGCAAAAAGAAACCAGCTTAGTCTAACACCATTTCTTTGGACTAGATTATATGCTTCATGTCACATTTATTTACACTCTTATGTCAGATGACATCTGCAACATTCAAAATCATAGCTAAAAGTTACTGCCTGTGACCCTACTAGGTAGGTACAATTATCATTCCCATTTACTCACAAAGAATTCAAGGCTCAAAGGCAAGCAGCAATTAAATTATGGAGCACTGACTCAGACCTAGGAAATGTGTCTCAGAGTCCACACACGTAATCATTACCTAGTAGAGCCATTAGTGTCATAAACACCATCAGTACTTACAATGTCAATGCTATTTATAAAGCACGAACCATGAGATAAATATGGCATGTGTGTGCCTGAGCTGGTTATTTATAATTGATATTTACCCAACTTACAACATATCAACAAACCAGGTATCATCAGAGCAACTAAATGACAGCATTAGTCTTATTTTCTCAGTAAGCTTCTGGCCTCCATTTATTATAGATATATAGACTGGTTATAGATGTACAGACTACTCAACCAGGCATAGATATTCCTCCCAAATTCTGCTTTCTCCCAAAGTCTGACATATATTCACATATAACTAGGTCAAATAAAGAAAGAATTTATAACCATTGCATCTTCTGGGATAGTTTGACAAAAATAATAAGCAAATAAATGTTAAGAAAACAAGCAAAACTAAACAATGTATTGATTAAGATACACAGATATTTGGTAAAACCTTAATTTGTAAAAAGTAAGGAAATAATAATTCAGAATAGTAATATATAGCTTGGATATTTTTTAACCCCCTCCCATTATACTGGGGATTGAATGCTCTACCACTGAGCTACATTACATCCCCAAGGTTTTTTTTGTTTGTTTGTTTGTTTTACTTTGAGACAAGGTTTTGCTAAGTTGCTGAGGGTCTCATTAAGTTGCTCAAGCTAGCCTTGAACTTGTGATCCTCCTGCCTCAGCCTCCCAAATTGCTGGGATTATAGGCATGCACTATTGTGTCTGGCTTAGCTTTGATCTTAAAAGCCCCCAAAATGTCCATATGGTATAAAAGCTTGGTCCACAGCATGGCACTATTGGAAGGTGGTGGACCCTTTAAGAGGGAGCCTGGTCATTGTGGGTGTGCCCTTGAAGGGGATGCAGGGGAGCTCATCTGCTTTTCTCCTTCCTCTTTTTGGCTTCTCACACATAAGGTAAGTTGATGTGCTCTACCATGCACTGTCACCATGATGTGCACCACAGGCCCAAAACAACAGGACCAATTGTTCATGAAATGACATCTGCAAAACTGAAAGCCCAAACAAACCTTTTTTCTTTTCTTTTTTTAATTTTTATTGTTGGTTGTTCAAAACATTACATAGTTCTTGACATATCATATTTCACACTTTGATTCAAGTGGGTTATGAACTCCCATTTTTACCCCGTATACAGATTGCAGAATCAACCTTTTTTCTTTATAAGTTGATTAACTCAGGTACTTTTTATAATGATGAAAAGCTGACTAACACAGTGGATACCTTTGAGAGAGCAGGCAATGAGACTGGGGAGAGGCAAATAACTGCAATGTATCAGTGACATGCAGGCTTATAAGTTGGATAGTAGGTACATACTATTCATATCATAAACACATGGCTGAGATATAATTCAGAAGTACTGTGCTTGTCTAACATGTGCAAGACCCTTGTTCAATCCCCAGTACTGCAAAAAAAAAAAAAAAAGGATCAAACCTGTGTGCATATAAATTTCCATGAACTACTTAAGTACTATTATAATAAAAAATAAAGAAAGAAAATGCTAGGGTTGGAGTTGTAACTCAGTGGTAGAGTGCTTACCTAGCATTCATGAAGCCCTAGGTGCATTCCACAACATCACAAAAAAAAAAAAGAGAGAGAGAGAGAGAGAGAAAGAGAGAAAGGAAGGAGGAGATAAACTCTCCAAATATTGGTTATTGTTAGATACAATCTTCAGCTATGATTCTTACTTCAAAAGGTGCGTAGGTACAGTCCACCAGTTAGTTGAAACATTTTGTTCAGCCTGAACATTATTCTTTTTCTAAAATCCTTATCTTCATAAATACTGCTTCCATCGAACACCACTCTGGGTAAAAAGGAATTGCAATTTAAGGGGGCTCCTTATTTTTCTGACCAGAGAGACTACAAAGTAACAAGGAAAAACGAGACAATTTGCTAAGCCCACTGCTAAGTGCCAAGCATCATGAAAGGGACCTTAAAGAGACACAGGTAAGTAACTTCATCCCCTCACACTACAGCTAACAGCAAGTTCCCAGAAGCTAGAACTCACGAAAGTCTAGAAATAAATGCAGGGAAGGATTCTTTTTTTTTTAATTGGGAATTTTTATTAGATATTTGATATACTTTTTAAAAATTAATTAATTTTGTATTTATTTTACAGGAAAATGGATGGACTTGAAGAACATCATCCTAAGTAAGGTAAGCCAATCCCAAAAAACCAAAGGCCAAATGTTTTCTCTGATAAGTAAAAGGGGCATGGGGCGGGAAGGGAAGAATGGAGGAACTTTGGATTGGACAGAGGGTATGGAAGGAAGGGGAGGGGTTGGGGTAGGGGAAAGATGGTGGAAGGATTCTTAACCAATAGGAGGGTAAGAACAGGAGACCATACTTGCTCAGGGAGTGAGTTGGACAGTTGAAGAGTTCCACAGAGATGGCTGCTGCCTCTGAAATGAAGAGGTGATGGTAGAAGAGGCAGTGAGATGGTCATTTATTAATACATTTGTACCTCAACTCAACCCTGGTACTTGTGGACCTTGTGAAGCTCATAAAGCACCTGTATACCTCCATTTTCTCGGATCCTGAATGGAAGTAATAACTGTACCTACATGCCTCACAGATCACTACAAAGATGATAAGAGATAATTTTGAAAAGTGCTTAGAACCATTCTTGGCTCCCAGTGAGCACTCAATAATGAGAGTTGTCGTTTCTATTATATGTACTGATCTGAAATGATTTCTAAGATTTATCAAATCAAATGGAAGTATAAAATACAGATATATAATGCCATCATTTGTGGAGGGAAACAGATAAGTCTATAGATGATATATGTCATATGTTTATCCAGAAGAATACATAAGATACTGATTGTTTCTCTGGAAGGAACTGATGAACTAGAAGGCAGTGATAGAAGACTTGCTTTCATTAAATATCCTACTTTTAAAAGTTTTTACCATTTATATGCTCTATTTCAAAAAGTCATTAAAATTAACTGACTTATTTTTTTGAAAAAAAAACAATGTTAAGGTGATAGCAGTAGAAATGACTAGGATAAAATGGTTATAAAATGTTGTAGGTGGTAAGGTGATGTAGGTTGGACCACAAAATCTAGTACCTGATAACATGAAAAGAAATAAAAATAAAAATAAATGGCACCAAGATTCTGGGTCTAGTTCACTAAGAAAATACTCATGCTTTTATTAGAGATAGGTACAGTAAGAGAAATTTAAGATTGAGATCACTTCACTTCACTTCTGTCTTCCCAGAAACTGATATTATGAATTTACAACTATTTCTGTTTAAATTTAGCATAATATTGCATGCAGTCATTAGCTAATTTATCTCCACAATGTCATACATGGTTTAAGCAGTCAAACTTTTAGAAGAAAACATATGGATCATTAAATGAGTCCTTTTCCTAAACAATTCTGAGATCATTTCCTATCATAAAATGATCAAAGAGATTCAGATATATTGAGTTTCATATACCACAAGGACATTCAGGTGAAAATGGAGCAGAATTTCTCACTGAAAACCAGGAGAGAAGAGTGACAGAAGCAATATGTGGATTAATCCTCAGGCAATAGTTGCATTTACTAAAAATTTTAGCAAATGGGATGCTTTGGGTGGCAAATTTTGAACAACAGTATATTGTGTTTTGTCACAATTTTCATTTGGACATTTTAAAATTAAAACAATGATTGTTTTCTTAGCTAACTATTTACTTTTTTGCATTTTATTTTTTATTTGATATTTTTGGATATACATGACAGTAAAGTATATTTAAATTATTCTAATCAGGATTTTTTTTTTTTTTTTTTTTTTTTTTTGGTACTGGGGATTGAACTCAGGGGCACTCAACCACTGAACCACATCCCTAGCCCTATTTTGTATTTTATTTAGAGACAGGGTCTCACTAAGTTGCTTAGCACTTCACTTTTGCAGAGGCTGGCTTTGAACTCACAATGCTCCTGCCTCAGCCTCCAGAGCCACTGGGATTACAGGCGTGTGCCACCACACCCAGCTAGGATCCCATTCTTGTGGTTGTACGTGTGGAGTTTCATTGTTGGTGTATTCATATATGAACATAGGAAAATTATGTCCAGTTCATCCTACTGTCTTTCGTATTCCCATCCCTTCTCCCTTTCCTTCATTCCCCTTTGTCAAATCCACTGAACTTCTATTCTTCCTTGGCCTTACTGGGTGGCTATTTACTCTTTCTGCTAATAGGCACCATGATAGGTGAAAAGAAATATGGGTTTGAATCACTGCTCCATCATTTATTAAATGGATGATCTTGGGCAATAACTTCTCTTGTGAGGCTTTGTGTATCCTTCCCACAGAGTTATTGAACAATTGTACTGAAAGAGCCCAGAAAAGTGTATCAAACATGTAAGACATCAAATAAATATTACATGAAAATGAATTTTGTAGCCTATATTGATTATATACACTTACATGTGATAAAGACCAACAAGTACCCCACCTAAAAATTCTACCTTAGATGGTCCTTTGATTCTCAGTGTTGGGTCAAATTAAGTCAATCTTCCCATTGTCCAAACAAACCCTGTGTGGCATCAAATGTGGAAGTATATGACCAGGTTTAAGAATCAGATTTTTTTTCAAAAAAATAAACTTTTTTAAAATAAAAAATGAGGGCTTAAAGACCTCATAATTCTGTCTTCCCAGAAACTGATATTATGAATTTACAATTATTTCTGTTTAAATTTAGCATAATATTGCATGCAGTCATTAGCTAATTTATCTTCACAATGTCACACATGGTTTAAACAGTCAAACTTTTAGAAGAAAACATATGGATCATTAAATGAGTCCTTTTCCTAAACAATTTTGAGATCATTTCCCATCATAAAATGATCAAATAAAGACATTCCATTTGTAGTGCCTAAGACCTATGTGGATGGTTAGTCTGATACCTAGGAAAGTATCTTCTGTTTTCAGAATGAATTTATGTTTAGTCATTTTGGACCATAATTATGAGCCTTCCTATTATGAAACACATCAAAATATTCCATAGGTGAAAATGGTATTGTAATTATGTTTTTTAATAAGAAAGTCCTTACCTTTAAAAAGCCAAGCCAAAATATTTGTGGATGGAATAATATGTCTGAAAGTGCTTCAAAATAATAAGTAGTAGTGTACTGGGTGGGGGAAGAAACAAAATTAGCCATAAATTGATAATTGTTGAAGCCAGGTAACAGATAAAGGGAAGTTCACTTTGCTATTTCTATTTTAGCATCTCTTTGAAATTTACCGTAAGTTTAAAAAATATTCACATGGAATGCTAGGTTCGGTGACACACACCTGTAATCCCAGTGGCTTGGGAGGCTGAGACAAGGAGGATCGTGAGTTCAAAGCCAGCCTCAGCAATGGCAAGGTGCTTAGCAACTCAGGGAGCTCCTGCCCATAAATAAAATACAAAATAGGGCTGGGGTGTGGCTCAGTGATTGAGTGCCCCTGAGTTCAATCCCCAGTATCAAAAAAAAAAAAAAAAAAAAAGTACACTTTGTGATTTGTTTCACTTCCTTCAAATATAATTAATATAATTAATTTAAACATATATATATATATATATATATATATATATATATTCAAATGGAAATTGCTTCTTTGCAACTTAAAAGAATATAAAAATGTACATTAATCCACTCTTAAGTACATGTTATTAGAATGTATTTATGAATGATAACCTGCAGATTAAGGCCTCTCAGCAGAATGATTAAAACTATTAATCACATGTGTTGCTCCTATGATATGATATTATGGCTTATATTTTGTATATTTGCCTGTTTAAAAATGTCCTTCTTTAGTCATTTTTTCCAAATTACATGAGAAGAATATACGGTAATAGTAAACTTTAGAGAAAAAATATCTGGTACCCATCCCTTTTTAACACATGTATACTTATAAATTTATGATATATTTTCTTCTATTTTTTTAAGTGTATATTTTGAGGAAAGTACATCTTTATAATGGGGCCCAGGTGGTTACTGAAAATTCTTTTGGATTTATATTTATAAACACAGGCACAGAAAGATATTCATCATATATTTTAAATGAAAAAAAAAACAGCTTACAAAACCATCTTAGACAATTGCTTCATTTTTCTATTATTGTACATACTTACAGAATATCTGGAAAGATAAACTGTAAACATTTTATAGTGGTTATTTTTGTTTTACAGTGTGCTTTTCTTTTCTTTTTTTTTTTTTTTTTGTACTGGGAATTAAACCCAGGGGCACTTAACCACTGAGGCACATTCCCAGCTCTTTTTATCTTTTTATTTTGAGAGAGGGTCTCAGTTGCTAGGGTCTTACAAGTTGCTGAAGCTGGTTTTGAACATGTGATCCTTCTGCATCATCCAATCAAGCCACTGGGAACTACATAATTTTTTGCATAGTAAAGATTAAACGTTTATAATTCTTTTTAAAAGATTAAAAGAGAAGGAATAAGAAAATTATATCAGTGTATGAGAATTTGGTACATAATAAAATTAACACTTTAGTGAATAAAAGAGAAATTGTTCAAATCATGGGATATGAACAACTTATTAACCATTTAAAAAATCAATGTCAGATTTTTATATATAGAAGAGGAACCATACAAATAGGGGGATATGCTTTCTAAGCATACTATCTTTTATGGTTTGCATGTGATTTGTTTTCCAAAAGTTCCTGTGTGTAAGTTTGGATGTTGGGAGGTGGTGGGTCCTTTAAGAGATGGGGCCTGGTGGGAGGTTCTGATTGGCCCCTGCCCTTATGCTCTCCCCCCTCACACAGGCTGCCCTGTGATGCCATCTGCAGTGATGTAACATAGCCAACAGGACTTCTGCAGAGCTAGCAAATGCTGTTTGGACTTCAGCCTCCAAAACTGTTAGTTAAATAAACACTATCTTTTCCTGTATTAAGTACCCAGTCTCAATTCTTCATTATAATAATGGAAAATTGACTAATACACTGACCAAAGTAACAATCAAAAAAGAATGTTGGGCTGGGGCTGTAGTTCAGTGGCAGAGTGCTTGCCTAGCCCATGTGAGGCACTAGGTTCGATCCTTAGAGCACCACATAAAATAAACAAATAAAATAAAAGCATTGTATCCATATACAACTACAAAAATTTTTTTAAATATATCTATATAAAACTTTAAAACAGCTACATGAAAAATATATCATTAATAAATGGGAAATCTTTGAAAATACGTAACATGTAAAAAGATCTTAAAGTTTGTATTTAAAAAGATGATAAATAAAGAATATGAATAACCCCCAAATGACTAGCAAACATAGTTAATAAACATCAAAAGTATTTAACCTCACCTAAAGGTAAATTGGGTTTTGTTGTGGTTCTAATTAGTTACCCGTGATAGTAGAATGCATTTTGACACACCATATATAAACGGAGTTATCACTTCTCATTCTTCTGGTTGTACATGATGTGGAGTTACACTCGTCATGTAATCATGTATGCACATAGGTTAATGTCCCATTCATTCTACAATCATTCTTACCCCCATACTCCCTCCCCTCCTTTCACTTCCCTGGGCCTAATCCAAAGTACCTCTTCCCTAGCCCCACCCCTTTATTGTGAATTGGCATCTGCACATCAGAGAAAACAGGTAAACTGGTTTTGTTGTTACTGTTTCTTTTAACTAATATTCAAAGCTATCACCTAAAATAAGCAATCTAATAAAATGATTATGGGAGTGTACAATTACTATAGTTTTATGATGAACAACTTAGAGGTGCATACAAAAACTTTAAAACTGCATTCTCTTTGAATTAACTATTCTTTTTCTAAATATTTGTCTAAGAAAATAAGGATATACTCTAAAATGTAGCTTAAAGGATAGTTCCCTATAAACAGAAAAAGATGGAGTCAGCTCTAATCATCCAATAATAAGTGATGGATTACAGATAAAGGTAAATGTGTACGGTGGAAGAAAAGAGTCATTAAACATGGTTTGTAGAAATATGCTTATTAAATATGAGTATCACAAAATACTAAATATAAAAAGTTGTTAAACCATATGTTTAAATACTTATAAATGTGTAGGTATAGAAAAGTTCTGAATAGATATAATATCTTTTTTAAGCAATATTCTCTCTCTTTCTCTCTCTCTCTTCTCTCTCTCTCTCTTAGTTTTGATGCCTTTATTTATATGCAGTGCTGAGAATTGAACCCAGTGCCTCACACATGCTAAGCAAGTACTCTACCGCTGAGCCACAACCCCAGCCCAACACTAATATTTATTAATTCAGATTATGAATTTATTATCTCCAATTGACACTGAATAATATGGACATAATATCTTTTTAAATTTTAATAGTGGTTATGTCTGGAAGTCAGGTGTACAACTTTTCTTATTATTATTTATATCTTCCAGTTTGGGCACACTAAAAATACCTTTTAAAAAAATAATATTTTCAAAATTTATACAAATGAGAAATTGCACAGGAAAGCTGAGAACATTCCTAACAAGAGTCCCCTTATCTATGCACTTCTCATATTATATAGCAATTTGTTAGGTTTCTGCCTCACTAAATTCTCACAAAATAGAAACTCGAGTCTTATTCATTTCCTTGCTATTTCTAATGCCTATTACTGCATGACACAATAGGCCAAATAAATAATAGGGAGTGCAATCTCTCCAAGATACCTGTTGGGCTCAGAAAACCATACCCCAAAATAGAACTAAGGTCTATCTGACCTTTAACACCTACTCTCACCCCTCAAACCTCAATTCTCCCCTCATCTCTCCTCTTCTTTGCCTCCCAAAGTGCAGGAAGGGGCTTTCTCTGAAGTTCCCCTGTGCCATCCTTAAAGAACAGGGGACAGTAAAACACCATGTTACTGAATGGCCCTTTCTATTCCTAAATATCTAGCCAAGTCAAGGAAACTAAGACAGAGAGTCTGAAAGAAATGTCCAGATACATATTGTCTATTTTTTTTATAGTGCTAGGGATTGAATCCAGGACCTGGTGCATGTGAGGCAAGCCCTCTTCCACTGAGTCCCATTCCCAGATAACACATTTTCTTGAAGGACACTGACTCTCATGTATGCTGGGAATTAGGATAAGGTTAATGTTATCTGTAGAGAGCTGGCTTCTTGGAGGCACACCAAGTTCCTTGGGATGTTGCTAATGCAATAGGACAAAGCAAGCTAAGGTGATGCTTCTTCTGTAATCTAAACTATAAAACCTCTCCCTGCAATAATGGAACAGATCAGAGCATTGTGGAGAGGGAAGTGTTTGTCCAGGAAGCTGGCCCCGGAAGAAGCATCCTGAGGTATAGAGGTGCGCAGCTTTCTGGGGAGGTATAGGAGGCACTGCATGGAGCAGAGGTATACCTGTCTAGCCCATTGCAAGTGGAATTCCTGGTGAAACACCTGTCTATCCTATTGCCACTGGTGAACATCTGGCTGTCCAGCCTGTCACCACTGTACTTCCCTTGTAAACATTTCTCAAAAAACACTATACGTCATATCCCACCTCCAGGTGTCTTCCTTGGTTTCTTGGCTTCTATCCCACTTGCCTAGTTGGTGGTAAACATTACATTCCCCTATCTACCTAAAAGCTGGATCCCCCAAAAGATTAACTAGAAAGAAGAAAAGGCTAGAATTGACACCATATTCAAAGCCCAAGCAAACTTCCCACTGGACTACTGTTTGTTGTTTGGGCCTATTCATCTTCCCTAAAAATCATTTACTCTTTCTTTAAAATTGCCTTATATCCTTCACTCCCCTCTCCCCTGTGAAGTGGGTATTTAAGTTTCAACCATCTGACCCTCCTTTGAATTTCCTATTTTGTATGGTTCCTTTGTTCTTGCATTTTCAAATTCATTTGCCTTTTCTCCTATTAATCTGCCCATTGTCAATCTACTTTGTACAATCAAATTATTGAATCCCTAGGGAGTGGAAAGAAAGTTCCTTTTATACCTCCACACCTAAGGTTGAGCTTTTATCAGGAAACCCAAACAATCACCTATGAAACAGGCCAAGCTGGTCACAATGCCTCTCAGTAATGCAATTTCATTTAGCCAGCAGCTTAGATTTAAAAAAAAAAAAAAAAATCCTGAAGTTTTCCTTTACTCCTCTTTCTCTCTCTTCTTTCATCCAGTCCATCAACAAACCCAAGTGAGCAATTCCTGTTTGTTCTACAGTTAAGTTGGGCTCTCAGATTTTCCACTGATTAAAGTCTACTACTAAAACAAAGCAAACAGAGACCCTGCAGACAAACATAGGCATTCTCAAAGCAGGTATAATTAAGCCACAGGCACCAAGGTCAGCTATGGTCCATGTCACAGTACTTTATTAACTAAAAATAAAGTACTTAAGCTGGAGAATGATTTCCCTAAGAACATTCTGGACAGTCTCATTATTACAACATTCACTTCCTTTCTGAAATACACCTGAAGCAGGTGAGTACTAACAAGTACCAGATCATACATTTTACCCTGTCATTGAAGTAAACTTATGATACTATACTCCTAATGATCAACTACATGACTCGAAAAGGCATGATTTAAAAAAAAAAAAAAAAAAAACACCTTGGTAAGCAAAATAGAGTATAGAATCTAGACTATGAAGTTGGGTCCAACTTGAATTAGAATTCCATTTCTATCAACTTCATTGCTGTGTGATCCTGGGCCTGTTCTCTAATTTCTTCTAAGATAGGTAACTCCATATCATCCATAAAACCCAGGTAAGAACACCTACTTACTAGAGTTGTTCTAAGGATTAGGACGTGGGTGGCAACTATAATAGCATCAAGTACATGGTGCCCTGAGCAAAGACAAGATGTGAGAAAACAATAAGAAGCAATTGAACAACAAGCTGTGGAAGATGAATATCTGTTTGCAAACCCAGATGCCCAGGCTGCCAAATAGAAAACATCTCTCCAAGGAGTCTAACAGAGTTAGCTGGAGAATCTATTATGCGATGGGGACCTACACACGTGCAGCACACATGCAACACACATACACCCCACATGCCTGCCACATTCCCTCATTGAACAGTCATCTTAAAATTTATTTTAGGCTTTAAGGCTAGGGGTGTAGCTCAGCTGGAGAGTGCATCCTTAGCATGTGCAAGGGCTCCAGTATCACCAGCCCCCATCCAAAATATTTAGAATTTACACTAACACTGACAAACCCAGTTTTATTTTTGTAGGTCTCATTCTCCTCAACCTATGCGCTGTTATCAATCCCAAATCTGACTTTCTGTAGCCTAAAAGCAAAAATGAAAACCTGAGACATTACTTGATAAACTCTTAGTTAACTAAAGGCTATTGTCCCCTGCAGCACCCAGGTAGTTTGAATAGTCATCTCCCACCATAAGCTTGTCAGTGACATGTCCTTTGTATAGCGCTTCTGTCGAGACTACGGCAATAAGTAAACCTCGAATAGAAATATTGTTTTCTCAATCTAAACTTCATCTTTCCTGAGTTACTGATCTCCCAGCTTGGGGTCGGTCAGTCGCCATCTAGACTGTACCCCACTGCCCGGGTATCCCCGACCCCCGTGCCGCCTCCCAGACCACAAGATGCAAAGAGGAAGTTATGTGCCAAACCGACGAGAACGGCCCGGCTCGGGGGCTGCAGGCGGTCCCTGGGCCCCTCGAACCACTCGGGGAAGTCGGGCGCAGGTTCCGCACACTGTACCTGGATAAAGCCCTGCTGGAACAAGGTGCTGTGCACGCAGCCGGGGACCGTCCCCAACAGAT
The DNA here is from genome assembly GCF_048772815.1 of Callospermophilus lateralis. Classification (NCBI taxonomy): domain Eukaryota; kingdom Metazoa; phylum Chordata; class Mammalia; order Rodentia; family Sciuridae; genus Callospermophilus; species Callospermophilus lateralis. Next base: position 90,779,683 of record NC_135312.1, on the reverse strand, counting down.
CCAGCGAGCCATTCCCGTTGCGGATCCTCCAGCTTCCTCCTAAGCTGTAGCTGAGCGCCCCGGAAGTAGAGCCCGCCCCGCACAGCGCGAGCAGCAGGAGCAGGTGGAGGCGCATCTCGGCTGCTGGAGCCCCGGGACCACCAAGGTCGGATTCTGAGCTTCAGGGAAGCCGCGGCGAAGCCACCCGTCAAGTCTTACTGAAATACCCAGGCTTTAGCTGTCCCACCCCGGGGCCCCGGCCCCGCCCCCAGGGCCCCAGGCCCCGCCCCCAGGAGCCGGCCCCGCCCCAGGTCAGCGGGGCGCTCTCTGCCTCAGGCCTGGGACGCAGTGGCCTGGCCTCTGAGCGGAAACCCGGGCTTCGCAGGAGCGGGAACTTCGGCCTTAGTTAACGGTTCCAAACTGGGGGATCCCTGCGGCTTGCGTCCTCCTTTAGAGTTTCTTCCCGCTTCCCCGGTATGTGTGGCGGAAGGCAAGAATGTTGTACGATAATTGAGACACACACATCCCTGGGAACAGAGTGGCGCCAAGTCTGTGGGAGATCAGGGATGGACAATATGTGGAGACCGCTTGTAGAGAGGAGTCTCACAGCTACAAAGGACAGAAAAAGGAGACTTCCCACCACTTCCTTTCCCCATAATGTGCCCAGACCTTTGTCCACGCTTCAGGGGATTGTCTGGCAGTAGACAATCCCACCTCCTGCAGCTTGTCCCTTGGGTCTCATAGACCCCCACTCTAATTTAAAGAGTGAACAAGTGCTAACAGTATATCATTTGCAAGGTAGTTTTTGAGGACTCGAGAAAATGTGTCTGTTGCACATAGCACAGGGCCTGATGCAGAGAAAACACAGCATGTTGGGTATTGATATTAGTGGCCTATGTTCTATGTTTCATAAAGCCCCACCAAGGAGGCTTCCGGAAAGACGTGTAGGTGAGTTTAAATTTCCTTGCCCTCACTACCTGTGGAATTTGGGAAGATTTCAAACTCTCCATTTCTTGAAGTAGAAAATATAGACAGGTACTCCTTTTTCAGGTAATCAGCCTAAAATGAGTTACCATATCGGCAAACCATAACAATGCCAAGGTATCCAAAAAATAACACGCTGGTTCAGGTCTTGCAGTTACATGATCTACCTGAGTCCAATTTTTGCAAAGGATGTGTTATTACAGTAATCCTAGGAAGTTCAGAGGAAATTTCACATTGTGTAAAATGCTTAGTCCTGTGTTGATGTTATCTGCAAGTTCTACCCTCATCAAATCTGGACTTTGTTCTGCCTTCTAATGGCTTTGAAATTCCCTGAATTATAGGCACAGAAGATACTTTACTTTTACAGGGTGAGTATTTTTACAAGCCTGGCACCTTGGCTTAGGGTTATTATGGATTTACCAGACCCTGACTTTAAGGCTGGGAGATCTGAGTCCAAAGAGGTCAGTTGACTTTTATGTCATACAGCCACCCACAGACAGGATCAGAACCTTCCTCTCCTGCCTCCTACACTTCTTTCAGTAAAGCCAGTTGGTATTACAGATGAAAGGCAGTAGCTGACTCAAAGCCTTCCTTCCTTCAAGAACATTTTTACTTTTGATAGGAACAGAACTCTATGCCATAGTTCATAGCATTAAATGGTCAACCATGGTCTGTGCAATGCTGATAACAAGGCTTATATCAACAAGAGTGCCAAAAATCCTAGAGATTCCATGAAGCTAAATCAAAGACAAATTCATCCAAGCCAACATGTGGATAAATTCTGTTTTCTATTAAGAAATGTTTAAGAGAAATCATTTTCTAGGAAAACAAAAAACAGAGACATTATTCCACCTTTGATTCCAGGGTCCAAACATGGCATTGTTTAGGTTATTTGCACTTAGAGAACTGAGTGTTTCCAAGAAAAATCAAAAGTCCTAAAAAGGGCTCTTCCTAAAATTGGGATTGGTACAGATGACATGATGAAGCATTTATTTTGTTATAGGGTAAGTTTTTGCCCATAATTTCCTTGAAGAAAGAACTTTATTTAGAGGAATCACAAAGCTTCTCAGCAGTTTAAAGTGATGTTACCAAATACAATTTTTAAAATAGTCATATGAGTATTTACGAACTTACATGGTGAAAATGGACTCCATTTTTTATCATGTCTTTTGATGCTTTCCAAGATTTGAATTACTTAGGACAAATGATAGTTCCCTGATTTAAAAAGACAAACAAGTCCTTCAGAGGTTAAATGATTTGTAGGATCAATGTCCTGCCACAGAAGATCAATAGGAGCTTTTTGGCCTTTTATCATGTGACAATACTTCCTTCATCTCTAAATATATAAAGTTGGTAAACTTATTAGAATACTATGGTATACCAAAGCCAAGGATGCTCCAACCCCATGAGATAAATTACACAAGTTATAAGATGAAGAAAATGAAAGTATAATGGCATGTTGAATGTGTATTTTCTGTTAGATTCAGGGTTTGTTTAATCTCAAAACTGGGGTCAAAGACAGGCATGCTGACGCATGCCTATAATCCCAGCATCTAGGGAGGCTGAGGCAGGAAGATTGCAAGTTCTAGGCCAACTTGGCAACTTAGCAAGGCCTTCAACAACTTAATAAGAGTCTCAAAATAAAAAAAAAATTAAAAGATCTACGGATGTGGCTCAGTAGTAAAGTCCACTTGGGCTCAATTCTGAAGAAGGAGAAGAAGCAGAATGTAGAGGAGGAGGAGGAGGAGAAAAAGAAGAAAGGTTTTACTAAAAGGGTTGCCAAATAGTCCATTGGCTCTAGCTCTCACCAAGCCATGGAACCCTAAATAATCAGAAGATGAAGTCTGTAGAAGAGAAGAGATCCAATAGAACTCTTCATGGAGATTAGGAGGCTTATGAGAGGAGGAGTTGTACCTCACTCCCTGTCAAATGCTGCAACACTGGAAATTCCCAAACTCAGCAAGAGTGGCAAAAAAAAAAAAAAAAAAAAAAAAAAAACCCAGCCTGCAAGAGAGTGTTTAGGAAAACTTGACACAGTACCTTAGATTTTGAAGCCTTAAGTAGTAGAGCAAGGAGAGAAGGTATTAGGGTCTGTGTTTACCACTAGAATGTGATGTGTCAAGGATGTGTGACTTTCCTATAAGCCAAAAAGGGGATAGTGTAGAGAGAGTAACCAGGCTTGAGCCAGTCTAATGGGAGACCCTATCCAAGAGAGTCCAAGAAGTCAGCCAGAGGACACATGGCCAATGTCAGCAAACAGTAGACTTCACCACCTCTCATCAAGTGTTACAACCCACCTGGGAAGGAGGGGGCACCCAGAAGCATTAGAGCAAAGGAAGTTGTGCAAAAGCAAGGCAGGGTACAAAAAAAGACCCCCACCCCCTCTTCCATTGTAGTCCCTAAGCCACAGGTTAATCTTGAGCTGGATGGGTAAAAGACAGAAATGTTTGAGTTGGGTGTGAGACTAAAAAATTTTAATTGAATTAAACTGGACTTTTTTTTAATTCCTAAAGACAAGGAAAAAAATGTAAGATCTAACTGAAATAATCATCAACAGACAGAATAGAGATCAAACACATCTATTATTGAAGGCAGTAGATGAAGGCACTAGTTATAATAAACTGGTTATAAAATCATCAGGAATCCTGCAGTATTTATATTTCTTTCATGAGAGCTTTGCCTGTTTGCTACACTGTAACATTTCTGGTACCATAAGAGATGAGAGTCTTAGTGACTCAGATAGGAAGAGAAAAATTTTATTATAACATTGTCACTATCAATGTTCTTGGGTCACCTAGGGTGAGAGAGAGAAGCAGTGATCAGGTTGTGGGCCACAGAGCTTGAATTATGATCAATATGATTAACACCCTTATTATCTGGTAGACATAAAGAGCTCATTGTACCTGACAGTCCTTTTAAGGTCACATGCAACATTGAAAAACAATGACCATATACCAAGCCACAGAGAAACTACTAACAAATTCCGAAGAGTTGACAACATGGAAAAGCAACATTCTCTAAATTTAGAAATATGTAAGAAAAAGTATAAACAAACATAATCCCATTTACTTGAAATGTTAAAAACACGTTTATAAAAAACCCGTGGGTCAAATAAACAATAGACTTTCAGTTTCTGAGATGGACTGTAAGGACCTTGAAAGTCATCACTCTATGAAAAACAAGTAAAATGCCACAACTGAAAATTGACAATTATTCTTAGGACTGTCAGAGGAGTGAGGTTATAGGACAAATCACTGCCCCCCAAAATTGAATAGTTAAACAAGTAAATACATGCAATCACAACTTTCCCGAAAAGACTCCCGACTTACTTCCCAGCTGAGAGCTCTACAGGAACCAAGATGGAAAAGGGAAAACTGAACTAAAATTGACAAATTCCTGGAGGATCTGTGTGGATAAATCTGAGAGTTAAAAACTCCAAAGGCCCAGTCTCGGGGGGTCAGCTATTGGTCTGCGAATTTATGAGTTTTACTAAATTCTTCCAATGAAACCTGGAAAAAAAAAATCTCCTCCTATATCCTGAAGAGAGAGGAAAAGAATCCATTGTGAATGTGTCAGTGCTTCTGTTCTTCACAAGACCTACCCTCACTACTTTACCAGAACTAAAACTTTGGGGGTTTTATCAGAGCCTAACCAACTTGGAGAAAGAAACATACTCATCTCCAGCCACCTGGATATGCTATCCCACCTAAAGGAGTGTGTGTATGTGTGTTGGGGGGGGACACCTGAAGGCGCTATGAAGGTCTCAGCCCAAGTACATGAGCTCATTAGGAGACTGAGACCTGACAGAGATGCAAGATGGCGGGCTAGAAGGAGGCAGCATTCTGTGTCGCTCTGTGACCTATGATTCAAGAAGTGGGAATACTGCTGGGAGTGATAAAGGATCCCCCACACACCTGCTCCCACGCAGAAGTCACAGCCGCTGTGCCCACACAGGGCTCCAGGGCTCAGTGTCAGAGCAGGACCCCAGACTACTCTCCCATGCAGGGCTCCCAGGTGCCAGAGCAGGACCACGTGCATCAGCACCTGTGCAGGACTCCTGGCCATCCATCTGCGGAGGAATCCCAGACACCACTCCCACGTAGGACACCGGGCCACTCTCCATGCACAAGAACTGTAGCTGCCACTCCTGTGTGGACCCCCATCTGCCAGCATGGGGCTTCCCCAGTCTCCATCTTGGGACACTGCCACCACTGCCATAGTCCTCTGCATGCTGTAGCCTGCCTACACCTGGAGACATCGCACAGGCTCTAAAGACAGCCAAGAGCCACAACACTGCACCCCAGAGAGCTACATCTCTGAACACATCGCCCAACACTATCTCCCAACCCCCCAACCAGATCTGACTCCTCATTACTGAAATCCTCCACCTTCACCTTGGAACACCTTTATTTGGGGCAACTCCCAATTTGGAATACAGACTGGGCATGTACATAAAACCCCCAACTCCACCCTCTTTCTGGCAGCTCCTAACTTGGCACAGTGACTGTCCAATACAAAACAACTCTCCAAGACAGGTATGCAGCCCCCTGAGCACAACCCACAATATGCCTGGAGAGAAATGTCCCAGATTAGGAAGTAGAAAGGGGGAGGTTAAGTGAGATACAGTTTAGAGACTAATTTACAGACCAGGAACAGTGAGGTCTACAGGTGATGTAAGGAGATAAGACCAGGTGCCCACATCACACGAGTGGGTCCCAAAGGAGGTCCTTGGGATGTAGTCTCCCATAGGGGAAGAGTGGATGCCATACCCTGCTTCCACGTGCCCTGCATCCAAGACCAATCCTCCCACCTTGGTAACTGCCACCATTCTGAGGGTGGAGATTTCAGCAAGCAACAGACAGCCCTACCTATTGGATGAGAAGGGAAGCAGAAAGATACTGATCTCCAATGAAAACAAACCTTGTTTCTTCATTCAAAGTTTTTATTTTGTCTCCCTCTCTATTCTCTCACCCTCACATCCCCAACATATGTGAAACCAAATACTTTGCATGAATTAGGATACTGAGAACTGGGATATCTGAATAGTATATTACAGTTGTGTTGTATAGTCTGGAAATACAAATCATGTCTCAATAATAACCCTGAATGTTAATGGCCTAAACTCACCAATCAAAACACATAGACTGGCAGATTGGATTTAAAAAAAAAAAAAAAGTTCCAACAATATACTGCCTCCAGGAGAGTCATTTCATATGAAAGGACATCCACAGACTGAAGGTGAAAGGATGAAGGGAAATTAATTAGACCCCAACCTAAAGTCAATCAAAAGGCATTAAAAAGGTATTTCATACTGCTCAAGGGAACATACACCAACAAGACATAACAATTATAAATATATATGCCCCAAACAATGGAGCATCTACATTCATCAAACAAACTCAAGTTCAAGAGTCAAATAGACCACAACACAAGAACTCTGGGTGACTTTAACAAACCTCTTTCACCACTGGATAAATCTTCCAAACATATGCTCAACAAAGAAACTACAGAACTCAATAATATAATCAATAACTTAAACTTAACTGACATATATAGAATATTGTATCCATCAATGAGTGAATACACTTTCTTCTCAGCAGCACATAGATCCTTCTCTAAAATAGACCCTATATTATGCCACAAAGCAACTCTTAGCAAATATAAAAAAAAGTAGAGATACTACTCTACATTCTATCAGATCACAATGGACTGAAATTAGAAATCAATGATAAAATAAAAAACAGAGGCTATTCTAACCCCTGGAAACTAAAAAAATATGCTATTAAATGAACAATGGGTTGAAAAGACATCAAAGAGGAGATTAAAATTCTTAGAGGTAAATGAGAACACTGATAAAACATATTAAAATCTCTGAGACACTATGAAGGCAACACTAAAAGGAAAGTTCATTACGGAGTTCATTCCTTCAAAGAAGAAAAAGTCAACAAATAAATGACCTAATATTACATCTCAAACCTGTAGAGAAAGAAGAACAAATCAATCCCCAAAGCAGAAGACAGGAAATAATTAATATCAGAGCTGAAATCAATGAAATTGAAACAAAGAAACAATTGGAAAAATTGACAAAACTAAAAGTTAGTTCTTTGAAAAAATAAATAAAATTGATAAACCATTAGCCATGCTAACAAAAAAAGGAGAGAGAAAACTCAAATCACTAACATATGTGATGAAAAGGAATATCACAACAGACACTACAGAAGATAATTAGAAATTATTTTGAAAATTTGTACTCAAATAAAATAGAAAATATCAAAGGCATCAACAAATTTCTGTAGGCATGTGATGTGCCCAAACTGAATCAGAATGATTTACATAATTTAAACAGATCAATTTCAAGTGACGAAATAGAAGACACCATCAGAAGCCTACCAGCCAAGAAAAGCCCAGGACCGGATGGATACACAGTTGAGTTCTACAAGACCTTTAAAGAAGGACTAATACCAATACTCTCCAAATTATTTTGTGAGAGAGAAAAAGAGGGGACACTTCCAAACTCTCACCCTGATTCCAAAACCAGGCAAAGACATATCAAAGTAAGAAAACCTCAGACCAATAGCTCTAATGAACATAGATCCAAAAATTCTCAATAAAATTCTGGCAGATCAAATACAAAAACATCAAAAAATAGTGCACCCTCCAAGGGGTGCAAGATTGGCTCAATATATGGAAATCAATAAGTGTAATTCATCACATCAATAGATTTAAAGATAGGAACCATATGATCATCTCAATAGATGCAGAAAAACATTCAACAAAATACAGCACCTCTTCATGTTCAAAACACTAGAAAAACTAGGGATAACAGGAACATATCTCAACATTGTAAAAGCTATCTATGTTAAGTCCCAGGCCAACATCATTCTAAATGGAGAAAAATTGAAAGCAACCCCTCTAAAAATGGGAACAAGGCAGGAGTTCCCTCTTTCACCACTTCTATTTAACATAGTTCTTGAAACACTAGCAGAGCAATTAGAGCAACGAGAGAAATTAAAGGGATATGGATAGGAAAAGAAGAACTCAAATTAGCACTATTTGCTGATGATATGATTATATATCTAGAAGACCCAAAACATTCTACTAGAAAACTTCTAGAACTAATAAATGAATCATCAAAGTAGCAGGATATGAAATCAACAGCCATAAATCAAAGGCATTTCTGTACATCAATGACAAATCCTCTGAAAGAGAAATTAGAAAAACTACTTCATTTACAATAGCCTCAAAAAAAAATAAAATACTTGGAAATCAACAAAAGTGGTGAAAGACATCTCTAACAAAAACTACAGAACACTAAAGGAAGAATTAAAGAAGACCTTAGAAGATGGAAAGATCTCCCTTGTTCCTGGATAGGCAGAATTAATATTGTCAAAATGACCATACTACCAAAAGCACTATATAGATGTAATGCAGAACCAACCAAATTCCCATTGACATTCCTCATAGAAATAGAAAAATCAATCATAAAATTCATCTAGAAAAATAAGAAACCTAGAATAGCTAAAGCAATCCTTAGCAAGAAGAGTGAAGCAGGTGACATCACTATACCAGACCTTAAACTATACTACAGAGCAATAGTAACAAAAATAGCATGGTATTGGCACCAAAATAGACTTGTAGACCAATGGTACAGAATAGAGGACACAGAGACAAACCCATATAATTACAGTTATCTTATATTAGACAAAGGTGCCAAAAACATATATTGGAGAAAAGATAGCCTCTTCAACAAATGGTGCTGGCAAAACTGGAAATCCATATACAACAAAATGAAATTAAGCCCCTATCTTAAACTCAAAGTGAATCAAGGACCTAGGAATTAAAGCAAAGACCTTGCTCCTAATAGAAGAAAAAGTAGGCCCAAGTCTGATTAAGCCCAACTTCCTTAATAAGACTCCTATAATGCAACAAATAAAATCAAGAATCAATAAATGGGATGGATTCAAACTAAAATGCTTCTTCTCAGCAAAAGAAACAATCAGTGAGGTAAATAGAGTGCCTACAGAATGGGAGCAAATTTTTACCACATGCACATCACATAGAGCACTAATCTCCAGGATATATAAAGAACTGAAAAACCTTTACACCAAACAAAACAAAAAAACCCAATCAATAAATGGGCCAAGGAACTGAACAGACACTTCTCAGAAAATGATATACAATCAATCAACAAATATATGAAAAAATGTTCAACATCCCTAGCAATTAGAGAAATGCACCTCACTCCAGTCAGAATGGCAGCTATCAAGAATTCAAACAACAGGGCTGGGGTTGTGGCTCAGCGGTAGAGCATTTGCCTAGCATGTGTGAGGCCCTAGGTTCGATTCTCAGCACCACATAAAAATAAATAAATAAATAAAATGAAGGTATCATGTTTAAAAAAAAGAATTCAAACAACAATAACTATTGGCAAGGATGTGGGGGGAAAGGCACACTCACACATTGCTGGTGGGAATGCAAATTGGTGCAGCCAATCTGAAAAGCAGTATGAAGATTCCTTGGAAAATTGGGAATGGAACCACCATTTAACCCAGCTATCTCACTCCTTGGTCTATACCCAAAGGACTTAAAAACAGCATACTACAGGGTCACAGCCACATCAATGTTTATAGCAGCACAATTCACAATAGCTAAACTGTGAAGCCCTGAATATGTCCTTCAGTGGATGAATGGATAAAAAAAAATTGGCATATATACACAATAGAATATTACTCAGCAATAAAAGAGAATAAAATCATGGCATTTGCAGGTGAAATTATAAATTTGGGGAATATAGTGCTAAGTGAAGTTAGCCAATCCCAAAAATCCAAATGCAGAATGTTTTCTCTGATATAAGGATGCTGATTCATTCTTGGGGATTGGTGGAGGAGCATGGGAGAAATAAACGAACTCTAGATAGGGCAAAGGGGAGGAACGGGAATGGAAGGGCTACGGGGGTAGGAAAGGGAATGGAATGAGATGGACAGCATTACTGTAAGTACATGTATGAAGACACGAATGGTGTGACTCTACATTGTGTACAACCAGAGATACGAAAAATCATACTATATATATGTAATATGAATTGAAATGAATTATGCTGTCATATATAACAAATTACAATAAATTTTAAAAAATAAAATATCATAGGAATATAAAATGCTCCCCTTTTCCATACCTTCCCACCACATCACTGAAGGCCTGTTAACTAGAGTTCCTTTTGCCAGGTACATCATGTATGGCTTTCAGCAGAAAATTATGCGGCAAAAAGCACATGAAGAGACAAAGCAAGTACCAGAACCAGACTCAGATGTAACAAGAATATTGGAATTATCAGGCCAGTAATTTAAAGGAGCTTGATTAGTATGCTAGGAGATGTAATGGAAAATGCAGACAACATGCAGGCACAAGTGGGCAGTGTAAAAAGAAGATGGAAATTCTAAGAATAAAATAATGCTACAGATCAAGAGCACTGTACAGAAATTTAAAAATATTTGATGATTCATTAGAAGATGAACTATGGCTGACAAAGAATCACTGAGCTTGAGGATATGTCAGTTGAAATGTCCAAAACTGAAAATTAAGAGAAATAAGGCTGAAAAAAAAATTAGATTGAATATCTAATAACTGTTGGAACAACTACAAAACTATAACACACATGAATAGGGAATACTAGGAGAAGAAAGAAAGGAACAAAGCCACAGTTTAGATAATAATAACTGAAAATTTACCCCAAATTAATGTCAGGCATCATATCATAGATCCAAGAGACCCAAAGAACATCAAGCAGGATAAATACCTAAAACAAACAAACAAAAACTACACCCAGAGAAATCATATTTAAACTGTAGAAAATCAAAGATAAAAAATAATGAAAGAAGCCAAGGAAAAAAACCGTCTTACCTATAGAGGAGCAAAGATCAGTATTTTAACTGGGTATGGTGGTGCACACCTGTAATCCCAGTCGCTCAGGGGGCTGAGATAGGAGGATCTCAAGTTCAAGGCTAGCCTCAGCTATTTAGCAAGGCTCTAAGCAATCTTAATGAGACCCTGTCTCAAGTTAAAAAGCAAAAAGGGCTGGGATGTAGCTCAGTGGTAAAGAGTCTTGGGTTAAATTTCCAATACAAAAAAAAAATTATATTCAATTTCTCTGGAGCCAGGCAAGCAACATTTAAAGTGTTGAGAGGAAAAAAGTATACGAACCTACCATTCTGTACTTGCAATATTATTCCTCAAAAATGAAGGAAAATTAGATTTTCTCAAACAAAATTTGAAAATCTGTTGCCAACAGACCTGCCTTTCAAAGAATGTCAAAAGAAGTTATTCAGAGAGAAAGAAAATGATACAGGTCACAATCTCAGAACTACATAAAGGAACAGCATTAGAGAACTAAATGAAGGTCAAATCAAAGTCTTGTTTTTCTTATAATTCCTTGTCTTAACAGATAATAGTTTGTTCAAAATAATAAAAGCAAAATTATGTATTTGATGATCATAACTTATGTATAAGTGAAATAAGAACAGTGACACAAGGAACATGAGACAGGAATTAAAAATGCTTTGTTAATGTAAGGCAATGAAGTGGTACAGTGTTATCTGGAAGCAGACTTGGAATAGTTCTAAATGTATATTGCAAACTCCAGGGCAACCATGGAAAAAGTATTTTTTTTAAGAGTATAACTAATATGCTAAGAAATAGAGAAAATGTAACCTTACAAATGATCACTTTAAAACATGAAAAACAGAAAAAGAATTTTAAAAAAACCAAAGGAACAAAGAAAAAGAACAACAAATCTGGTATATAAAAATGCAGCTATATCAATATTCATTTTAAATGTAAGTGGTCTAAATACTCCAATTAAAAGATAAAAATTGTCAGAATATATTGAAAAACAAGACCCAACTATATGTTATCTATAAGAAATCCATTTTAAATATAAAGACATATATAGATTAAAAGTAAAGAAATGGAAAATGGGATCCCATGCTAATGTTAATCAAAACAAATGAGAGTAGCTCTATGAATTTCAGAGAAAGATTTGCAATAAGAAAAATTATCAGGATAAAAAGATACCTGACATAATGATAAATTGATTAATTATCCAAGGACATAATGATGCTTGATGTGTCTGAGCCTATAACAGAGCCTCAAATATGAATAAATTAAAAACTGATAGAATTATAAGGGTAGTAAGATAAATCCATTGATATAGTTGGAGACTTCAGTATACCTCTGTAGTTATAGACAGATTTATCAAGCAGAAAATTTGTAAGGACACATTTGAACTCAACAATATCATCAATCAGTTGGATATAGTTGACATCTATTTGATTCAACAACAGTAGAATATCCATTCTGCTTGAGTTTATATGGAATGCTTACCAACATAGACCATATTCTGAGTCATGAAACACTCCTTAACAAATTTAAAATAATAGAAATTACACAATGTATACTCTCAGACCACAATAATCTCTTAAATTAGAAATTACTACCAGAGATAGATAGCTACAAAGTTCCAAAATAGTGGAAGATAAAGCAACACATTTATAAATAACACATAAATCAACCATGAAATTCCAAGACAAATTTTAAATTAATAAGTAAAAAGACAACTTATCAAGATTTGTGAGATGCAGCAAAAGCAGTGCTTAGATAAAAATTTATAGCATTGAAAATTTATATATAATAAAATCTGGGGGGCTGAAGCTGTAGCTCAGTGGTAAAGCGCTTGCCTCTCATGCGTGAGACACTGAGTTGGATCCTCAGCACCACATAAAAATAAATAAAGACACTACGTGTTCATCTACAACAAAAAATGTACATAAAAATATTTTTAAAAAATAAAAATAAAAAATAAAATCTAATACCTACCATCTAAGCCTCTACCTTATAAAGCTAGAAAAGAAGAACAAATTAAATCCAAAGTAAGGAGAACAAAAGGAATAATAAAATTAGAGTATAATCAATGAAAAGAGGAATTCAATAGGAAAAAAAATTAACAAAACCAAATGAAGGGTGATTTTTTTAAAGGACAATAAAATTGATAAGTCTTTACCCAGGCTAATTAACAAAACATGAATTGTTTATATCAGCAATATAAAGAAGACATCATTACAGATCCAAATTGGACATTAAAATGATATTAAAAGAATACTATGAACAATGCTATGCCCACAAATTTGGCACAGATGAAATTCACCAGTTCCTTGAAAGATACAATTTCCCCAAATGCATACAAGAATAAGTAGATAATCTGAAATTTGTCAATAATTAATAACCTTGCATAACAGAAAGCACCAAGCCAAATGGGCTCATGGGACAATTCTAACAAACTCTTTTTTTAATATTTATTTTTTAGTTACACGTGGACACAGTATCTTCATTTTATTTTTATGTGGTGTTGAGGATCGAACCCTGTTTCTCACGCATGGTAGGCGAGCTCTCTACCTCTGAGCCCCTGCCCCAGCCCCTAACAAACTCTTAAGGAAGAAATTTCATCAATTGTTTACAATCTCTTCCAAAAGATAGAAGCAGTGGGCAGTCTTCATATTGTAGAACCAGTATTGCCCCCAAACCAAAACCAGACAAATGTAAGAAAACAATATAGAGAGACCAATAACGCTCATGAACATATATAAAAAAATATTCAGCAAAATATTAGCAAGTAAATCCAACAACTTATAAAAATGATTATACATCATGACCAAGTGGAATTTATTCTAGGTATGCAAGGCCAGTTAAACCCTGAAAATCAATTAATATGAACCATCATATCAACAAGCTAAAAAAGAAACATCATATGCCCATATCAATAGATGCAGAAAAAAACATTTGATTGAGTAAAGCAGATTACCCTCCATAATGTGAGTGGGCCTCATCCAATCAGTTCAAGATCTGAATACAGCAAAAGACTCACCTTCTCTGACTTAAGACAGGCCATTATTGCCTGAAAGTTTTCTAATGAAACATTGGCTCTTCCTGGTTCTACAGCAGCCTGTCAATCTTTGGATTAAATTGAGGCATCATCCGTTCAGACTTTCCATCTCCATGATCAATCTGTTTTGCAAATCCGTTTTCATATACACATCATATTGATTCTGTTTCTCTGTAGAACCTTAACTAATATACCATACAATCCAATAATCAAGTCCCTTGGTATTTACTCAAAAGAGATGAAAAAATGTCCACACAAAAATCTGAATATAAATATTTTTACAGCAGCTTAAAATGCAAAAGCTTAAGAAAATAAAGGGTTTAAAAACTAAGCTGACAAAACTTTATCTATTCTAACTAAGGAGAAAAGAAAAACCCAAATAATAAAATAAAAGACTGAAAAAAGGAAATATTACTACTGATACCATGAAATATTAAAAAGCATTGAGGGGACTGGGGTTGTGGCTCTGTGATGGAGTGCTTGTCTAGCATGTGTGAGGCACTAGGTTTGATTTTCAAAACCACATGTAAATAAAAGAAATAAAGGCCATTGAAAAGTAAAAAATATTTTAAAAAGAAAAAGTATTGAGGACCATTCTGGACAGCTATGTGCCAAAAAACTGGAAAACACAGAAATGGATTAATTCCTGGACAAATATATCATACCAATATTGAACCATGAAGAAACAAAACCTCACCATACCAATAATGAGTAACAAAATCGAATCAGTGCTAACGTCTCTACAAAGAAAAACCCAGGACTGAATGACTTCACTGCTGAATTCTATCAATACAGTCTCAGTTAGATTCCAAAAAAAGTGAAAAGTAGGGTATTCTGAACTCATTCTATGAGGCCAGCATTATGCTCCTACTAAAACTAGACAAGGTCACAATAAAAAAGAAAATTACTAGTCAATCTTCCTGATGAACATAAATGCAAATATTCTCAAAATACTAGCAAACCAAATTCAACAGCACATCAAGATTATACACCACGGGGGCCGGGGTTGTGGTTCGGTAGAGCACCTGCCTCACATTCGTGAGGTACTGGGTTGATCCCCAGCACCACAAAAACATAAACAAATACAATGTATTTGGAAGTGTTTCCTCTTTTTCTATTTCACGAAATAGTTTGAGAAGTATTGGTGTTAATTCTTCTTTAAAGGTCTTGTAGAACTCAGCTGTGTATCCATCTGGTCCTGGGCTTTTCTTGGTTGGTAGGCTTCTGATGGTGTCCTCTATTTCCTTTCTTGAAATTCATCAGTTTAAATTGTGTATATCATCCTGATTCAGTTTTAGAGGCACATCATATGCCTCTAGAAATTTGTTAATGCCTTCGATATTTTCTATTTTATCGGGGTACAAGTTTTCAAAATAATTTCTAATTATCTTCTGTATTTCTGTAGTGTCTGTTGTGATATTCCCTTTTTCATCACATATGCTAGTAATTTGAGTTTTCTCTCTCCTTCTCTTTGTTAGCATGGCTAATGGTTTATTAATTTTATTTATTTTTTCAAAGAACCAACTTTAAGTTTCGTTAATTTTTCTAATTGTTTCTTTGTTTCAATTTCATTGATTTCAGCTCTGATTTTAATTATTTCCTGTCTTCTGCTGCTTTTGGTGATGATTTGTTCTTCTTTTTCTAGGGTTTTGAAATGTAATGTTAGGTCATTTATTTGTTGACTTTTTCTTCTTTGAAGGAATGAACTCCATGCAATGAACTTTCTTCTTAGAACTGCCTTCATTGGGGCTGGGGTTGTAGCTCAGCGGTAGAGTGCTTGCCTAGCACGTGAGTCCATGGGTTCAATCCTCAGCACCACATAAAAGTAAATAAACAAAATAAATGTATTGTGTACAAATAAAAAACAAATATTAGAAAAAGAACTACCTTTATAATGTCCTAGAGATTTTGATATGTTGTATCAGTGTTCTCATTTACCTCTAAGAATTTGAAAAAATTTAAAATTTGTTTTAATTAGTTATACATGACAGTAGAATGCATTTATGCACTTTGAATATCACATATAGATGGAATATAATTTCTCATTTTTCTTAGTGTACATGTTGCAGAATCATATTGGTCATGTAGTCACATATATACATACAGTAATAATGTCTGTTTCATTCTACCATCTCTCTTATCTCCACATCCCCTCCCCTTCCCTCCCATCACTTCCCTCTACCTGATCTAAGGTAACACTATTCTTCCCTAGTGCCCCCTGTCTTGTTGTGAATTAGTATCCACATATTAGAGAAAACACTCAGCCTTTGATTTTAGGGACTGGCTTATTTCACTTAGCATGATATTCTCCAACTCCAACCATTTACTGGCAAATGCCATAATTTTACTCTTTTTTAAAGCTGAATAATAGTCCATTGAGTATATATACCACATTTTCTTTATCCATTCATCTATTGAGGGACACCTAGGTTGGTTCCACAGTCTAGCTATAAACATTGTGATGTGGTTGCATCACTATAGTATGCTAATTTTAAGTCCTTTGGTTATAAACCAAGGAGTGGGATAGCTGAGTCAAATGGTGGTGCCATTCCCAATTTTCTGAGGAATCTCCATACTGTTTTCATTGGAGAAAAGATAGCCTATTCAACAAATGGTTCTGGCAAAGCTGGAAATCTATATGTAGCAAAATAAAACAAAATGAAATTAAACCTCTATCTCTCACCCTGCACAAAAATCAACTCAAAGTGGATCAAAGACTCAGGCACTAGAATGGAGACTCTGCACCTAATAGAAGAAAGAATAGGCCCAAATCTTCACCATGTCAGCCTAGGATCTGACTTCCTTAACAAGACTCCTAAAGCACAAGAAGTAAAATCAAGAATTAATAAATGGGATGGATTCAAATTTAAAAGCTTCTTCTCAGCAAAGAAAACAATAATATTAAGAGAGAGCCTACAGATTGGGAGAAAATCTTCACCAAATGCACCTCCATAAAGCATTAATCTCTAGGATATATAAAGAACTCAAAAAACTTAACACCAAAAAAGCAAATAACCCAATCAATAAATGGGCTAAGGAACTAAACAGATACTTTGCAGAAGAAGAAATACAATTGATCAACAAATATATGAAAAAGTGTTCAACATCTCTAGCAATTAGAGAAATGCAAATCAAAACTATTCTAAGATTTCATCTCACCCCTGTCAGAATGGCAATCTTCAAGAATAGAGGCAACAGGGGCTGGGGATGTGGCTCAAGCGGTAGCGCGCTCACCTGGCATGCATGCGGCCCGAGTTCGATCCTCAGCACCACATACAAACAAAGACGTTGTGTCCGCCAAAAACCAAAAAATAAATAAATATTAAAAAAAAAAAGAATAGAGGCAACAATAAATGTTGGCAAGGATGTGGTGAAAAATGTACACTCATACGTTGTTGGTGGGACTGCAAATTGGTACAACCTCTAAGAATTTTTAAATTTCCTCTTTGGTATTTTTTGCAACTCATTGTTCACTCAATAGCATATTATTTAGTCTCCAGGTGTTGGAGTAGCTTTTATTTTTTATTTTAACATTGATTTCTAATTTCATCCTACTGTGGTCTGGTAGAATGCAAGGTAGTATCTCTACTTTGACCCAGCTATCCCACTCCTCAGTTTATATCCTTAGTGCAGGGACACAGCCACATGAATGTTTATAGCAGCACAATTCGCCAATGGCTAAACTGTGAAACCAACACAGATGCCCTTCAATAGATGAATGGATAGGGAAACTTTGGTATATATACACAATGGAATATTACTCAGCATTAGAAGAGAATAAAATCATGGAATCTGCAGAAAATGGATGGAGTTGGAGAATACAATGCTAAGTGAAGTAAGCCAATCCCAAAAAACCAAAGGCAGAATGTTTTCTTTGATATGAGGATGCTGACTCATAATGGCCATGGCAGGGAGCATGGGAGGAGTGGAGGAACTTTAGATAGGGCAAAGGGGTGTCAGGGGAAGGGAGGGGCATGGGGCTAGAAAAGACAATAGAATGAGTTAGACATTATTACCCTAATTGCATGTATGAAGATATGAGTGGTGTGAAAATACTTTGTGTACAACCAGAGACTTGAAAAATTGTGCTCTATATGTGTAATATGAAATGAATTGCTGCCATCATAAATAACAAATTAAAATAAATAAATAATTTAATTTAAAAAGCAATTAGAGTCAGCATACTATAGCAATACATGTATGTTCATGTTTACAGCAGCAACATTCACAATAACCAATCTATGTCCATCAACAGATGAATAGACAAAGAAAATATGGTACATATACACAATGGATTTTATTCAATCAAAAAGAAGAATGAAGTTATGTCATTTGTGGGATAATGAATGAAACTTGAAAATATTATTTAATAAAACAAGCAAAAACAGAGTCAAGTTTCATAAGTTTTCTTTCTTATGTGGAAGCTAAAGAGGAAAATGGAAAAGAAAGCTGGTGGATGTGGAAGGGGAATCTCATGATAATCCAAGGGAGATCCAAGAAAAAGGGACCAAAGAGAGAGAGGAGGGAAGAGAAAGGGAAATGCTGGGGAATGATACTGACCATATTATATTGTTATATAATGTGCATGTATGAATATGGAACAATTAATTAATCCAATATGTAAAATTATAATGTACGAATAAAAATATGGGAAGTAGGAGCAATAAATAAATAAATAAATAAATGAAGGTATTGTGTCCATCTACAACTAAAAATTTTTTTTTAAAAAAAGATTATACACCATGATCAAAAGGAGTTTATCTTAGAAATGCAAGGATGACTCAACATACACAAATCAATAACCAAGACACATCATATCAACAGAACGAAGGACAAAAAAGCATTTAGAATTCGATATCCCTTTTTGACAAAAACTTTGAACTAGATATAGAAGGACTATATACCAATACAATTAAGGATGCCCACTCTCACCACTCTCAACATAGTACTGGAAGTTCTAGTCAGAACAATTAGGCAAGAGAAAGAAAGTACATCCAAATGGGAAAGGAAGAGGTTAAACTATCTTGTTTGAGAAAACATGAAAAAGCCTAAAAATGCCACCAAATACCTGTTAGAACTGATAAATTCACTAAAATTTCAGGATATGTTATAGAAATCAATAACATAACTGCACTAGGGCTAGGTCCTATACCACACATCTGCAATCCCAGCTACTCTGGAGGCTGAAACAGGAGGATTACTTGAGCCTAGGAGTTAAAGGCCAGCCTGGAAAACACAGCAAGACTCCATCTCAAAACAAACAAAACCACCAAAAATAACAACAATAAAAAGGTCTAGGAATAAATTTAACCAAGAAGGTAAAAGAAGTCTATAATGAGCCCTATAAAACACTGATGAGAGAGCCTCCACCTCCAAAATGGAAAGAAATCCCATGTTTATGGATCAGATGAATTAATAGTGTTAAAATATCCATACTACCCAGGTCAACCTACAGATTCAATACAATCCTAATCAAGATACCATTTCCCCAAACCCCCTAAACTCCTAAACTTCATATAGAACCACAAAAGACTCTAAATAGCCAAAGCAATACTAAGCAAAAAGAAAAAGCTGGAAGCATCACAATCTCTTACTTCAGAACATATTACAAGGCTATAGTAACTGAAACAGCATGATACTGGCATAAAAACAGATGTATAGACCAATGGAAGAGAAAAGAGAAACCAGAAATAAATCCAATTTATAGTCAACAAAGTCACCAAGAACACACATTGGAGAAAAGGCAGTCTTTTCAACAAATAGTGTTGGGAAAATTGAATATTCACATACAGATGAATGAAGCCTGATCCTTAACTCCCACTAGTTATAGAAATCAACTTAAAATAGACCCAAGACCTAAATGAAAGACCCAAACTATGAAATTATGGGAAGAAAAGATAGGAAAAATGCTTCAGGATCTTTGGTCAAAAATATTTTTGGCATGCCCCAAAGCACAGGCATCAAAAGTAAAAATTGACAAATGGGATTACATCAAACTAAAAAGCTTCTGCATAGCAAAGGAAACAAGAGTTAAGAGATGGGAGTTGGGGTGTATGCTTACCTAGCATGTAAAAGGTCCTGGATTGGGCCTCTACCACTACCAAAGCAAATAAGTAAGTAAGCAAATAAATAAATAAATAGATAGATAAACAAACAACTTATGGGATGTCAGAAAGTATATGCAAATTATTCATCTGACAAGGGATTAATGTCCAAAATATATAGCATAAAAACAACTCAACAGTAAAAAAAAAAAAAAAAAATTACTTCAATTTAAACATGGGTAAATGATCTAAATAGACATTTCTCAAAGATGTATAAATAAAAATTAATATATGAAAAAATATATTCAAAATCACTAAGCATCAGGGAAATGCAAATCAACACTGCAATTAAATATCAACTTACCTCAGAATGGCTATCAAAAAAGACAAAAACAAAACAGAACGGTGTTGGCAAGGATGCAGAGAAGGGACACTCCTACACATCATTGGTGGGAATGTAAATTAGTACCACTGGTATGAAAAACAGTTTGGAAGTTTTTGCTTGTTTGTTTTCTCTGAAAAAAAAAAAAGTTGGAGGTAAATGGTCAATTTTGCTTTGTGTTTGCAGTGCTAGGGATCAAACCCAGAACCTTGTTCATGCTAGACAATCACTCTACCATTGAGCTATATATACCCTCAGTCCAAACTGCTAGTTTTTATTTACTTAATAGTAAACTCACTCTTCTTTCTTCTCTTTTTAAAAGCAGTAAGTTATGTATAATATCCAGATATTTAGCGCACAGTTCAATGATTTTTGGCAATTTATATCCTGTGTAATCGCCACCCCTATGGAGATACAGAGCATTTCATCCCAGTAAACTCCCTTGGACTTCTTTCTCATCGATTTTCTCCCCTTCCAGGTAGGGACTGTACTATCACCTAAGTTCAGTTTTGCGTTTTTTTCAATGTTACACAAATAGCACCCTATACTATGTATTTTTCTTTCTTTGACCAGAATAATATTTTTCAAATTAATTTGTGTCATTTCATCCTTTTTTTCTGAAATATATTTTATTTTATATAGAATTATAGGATGATAGTTATTTTCTTGCAGTCTTTAAACGTAATATTCCACTATCTTTTGTTTCCATTGTTGCTGTAGAGAAATCTCCCAGTTTTGCTCGAGTCATCTCCCTACTGTTTCTTTGCAGGTAATCTACTTGATTTTCTTTTATACTTACTTTAAAAATGAATGTTTTGAGGGATGAGAGGTGGGAGGGAAAAGGAGAGAGAAGGGAAATTGCATGTAAATGGAAGGAGACCCTCAGGGTATACAAAATTACATACAAGAGGAAGTGAGGGGAAAGGAGGAAAAATATAAGGGGGAGAAATGAATTATAGTAGAGGGGGTAGAGAGAGAAGAGGGGAGGGGAGGAGGGAGGGGGGATAGTAGAGGATAGGAAAGGCAGCAGAATACAACAGACACCAGAATGGCAATATGTAAATCAATGGTTGTGCAACTGATGTGATTCTGCAATCTGTATACGGGGTAAAAATGGGAGTTCATATCCCACTTGAATCAAAGTGTGAAATATGATATATCAAGAACTATGTAATGTTTTGAACAACCAACAATAAAAATTAATTTAAAAAAATGAATGTTTTGGGCTGGGGATGTAGCTCAGTGGTAGAGCACTTGCCTTACATGTGTGAGGCACTGGGATCAATCCTCAGCACCACATAAAAATAAATAAATAAAGATATTGTGTCCATCCACAACTAAAAGAAAATATATATATATATATATATATATATATATATATATATATATATATATATATATTTTTTTTTTTTTTTTTTTAAAAAGAATGTTTTTACTTTAATTTTCTGCAACTGCACTATGAGATTTTTTTTTCCTTGTTAGGGCTTCAATGGGTTTACTTAATCTGCAGCTTAGGATCTTTAATCAATTTTAGAAAAAAATTAGCCATTTCTTTTTCAAAAATTGCTTCTGCTCCATTCCCTCCTTCTTCTTTGTGATTGTCTATATCCAGTCAGGAGAGAAATTACACAGTAGGTCAAGCAAGAGATGTTTAATGTAAATAATTACTATGATTAAAGAGTGACTATGTTATATAAGAAAACTATATGTATACAACCAGAGATATGAAAAATTGTGCTCTGTATATGTAATAAGAACTGTAATGAATTCCGCTGTTGTATATAAATAAAAAAGAAATAAAAAGAAAACTCTATATGGTACTAAAAAGCTGGTAGAGGATATATAAGAATAAACAAATTTGAAAGGAGTTCAGATCTTTTTGGAGAAGATGTAGTTCAGCCTACTGCGAGTCAAAAAATGTTATTGGCTTAGCTAAGCTAAATCTAGTCTGGACTTGTTGGGGCAGCAATGGGTCACCCTCTAGATTAGAAGTAGAGAAGCAGGTGGATCAGCAACTGACACTGTAGGCCCACAGTTCCCTTTCAGAGCTTTCAGGCTGCACAGGAGTTTCCAAAGGGACACTGTTTGGACCTCTGGCCTCAGGTGAGCTGTGCACAAGCTATGCAAAGACTTATAGAAGAAATAACTATTGGTGCAAGAATCCCAATGCCACAGCCAGTGGCAGACAGTGAGAGAGTTTGGTTTTCTTGTCAAGAAGGCTGCAAGGTCTTGCATGTGAACACAGATTATGTTTGGGGCCTGGGAAATTTTACTTATTGCCTCCACACTCATGCCAGCCAACCCACAGCCCCCCAAAAAAGTACAGAAATATAAACTTTCTCCTGTGATATCCATCCACCTACATTTGCTGGGAAAGTTTAACATCATGCCCACTTCAATCTTTATTTTATCTTATTTTTATTTTTTATAGTACTAGGGATTGAAACCAGGGGTGCTCTACCCCCAGCCCTTTTTATTTTTTTATTTTGAGACAATTCTCACCAAGTTGTCCAGGCTAACCTTGAACTTGTGATCCTCTTGCCTCAGAGTCCCCAGCAGCTGGGATTAACAGGGCCATGATAACTGGCACCTGCCTGTTTCAACAGAAATTCTTAAAGGAATTAAGTTATATAGAAGAAATAGTGAAAAGTTCACTTAGAGACTTAAGGCAGTAAATTGAACTCAAGTTCCAACTAGACATGTGTTAAACCAAGTCATGTCTCCCTTCATGTTTCTTGAACCTCTGCTAGTTTTTCATCTCAGTGTACTACATTTGGAATAATTTCTTTCTTCCACTTCTCTAAGCCTTTAGTTAGCTTTGTCTACTGGGCTATTGGATCTATCTTCTAAGTTTCAATTAGTCTTTTCAAAAATTTCTTGGAAGTATTGTTTTTGGTCATTTTTCAGTCTGATTAGTTATTTTTTAGTCTCTTGCTCTTTATTCATATTTTAAACTTGTCCTTCTATCTACCATAATCCTTAGAGATAGGATTCTGGAAACTGAGTATCTAGATTTAAATCTCAATCTCTGCCATTTAGCTACTTTCCCCTCAGTT
Source organism: Callospermophilus lateralis (assembly GCF_048772815.1). NCBI lineage: Eukaryota > Metazoa > Chordata > Mammalia > Rodentia > Sciuridae > Callospermophilus > Callospermophilus lateralis. Next base: position 90,756,304 of record NC_135312.1, on the reverse strand, counting down.
ATTTATCACATAAATAATAAGTGTATACATTTGTTATAAAATTAAGCATTAACATATGTAAAGAATTCAGAACAGAAGTTGGCATGTAAAAAAGTATTACATAAATATTGGCTATTACTGTCTTTTGTGCCTAATGTATTTTTTATTGAGGTAAAATTCACATGCCTTTTAAAATTTAACCATTTTGAATGTACAGTTCAGTGTCTTTTAGTGGGCTTACAATGTTACATAACCATAACCTCTAGAGTTCCAAGACATTTTTGTCATTCACAAAGGAGACCCTCTACCCACTAAGCAATCACTCCATTCTCCCTTCTTCTTAGCTCCTGGCAGTACTCTGAGTATTAATATAAATGAAATCATATAGTATAGTACCCTTCTGTTTGTTTTTTTTCACTTAGCATGTTTTTACATCCACATTGTATATAAGGTACATTTCTTTTTATGGCTGAATATGTCGTAGTATGGAAACATTAGAATTTGTTCAGTTTCCACATTTTGGTTATTGTAAATAGTTCTCCTGTGAACATTCATTTACACGTATCTGTTTGAATGTCTGTTTTCAATTGTTTTGGGTACATACTTAAGAATGGAATTGTTGAATCATATTGTAGCTCTGTTTTAACTTTTTGAGGAATTGCCAAATTTCCTTTTACAGAAGCTGCTCTATCTTTAAGGGTTTCAGTTTCTCCAAATTCTTAAAATTTATTTTCCATTAAAAAAATTGTAACCACCCTAATAAATATGAAGTGATCGCTTCTGTGGGTTTCTTTTCATGTGCTTGATATCATGTGCTTTGATATCTTCTATGGAAAAAAGCAATCAAATCTTTTCCTTTTTAATAGGGTTGTCTTCATACTGAATTTTATAAATTCTTGTATATATTCTGAATATTAGGCCCTTAACAGACATGATCTGCAATATTTTTCATTCTATAGACTATCTTTTTACTATAATAATGTCCTTGGACATACCAGTTTACAATCTAATTTTTCTTTGGTTGCTTGTGCTTTTGGTATATCTGAGTATTTAAGGAAATTAACAACTGATTTTCTTCTTAGAATTTTGGGACTTTAGCTCTTAAAATTAGGACTTGAATCCATTAATATATATATATATATTGTAGTTGGACACAATTTTGTTTTTATGGGATGCTGAGGATCGAACTCAGGACCTCTCACGTGCTAGGCGAGCGCTCTACCGCTGAGCCACAACCCCAGCCCCTTAAATATATTTTTTATAACTTTTATTTCTTTTCTTATGTGGTGCTGAGGATTGAACCCAGTGCCTCACCCTTGCCAGGCAAGTGCTCTACCACTGAGCTTCAGCCCTGGCGCCTCCATACATTTTAATTTTTGTGTGACTTGAGGCAGAGATCCAAATTTATTCTTTTTCATATACTTATCTAGTTGTCCTGGAACCATTTGTTGAAAAAAGTATTTTTTTTTCCCACTGAGTTGTTACCCTTGTTAAATGTCAATTGACCATAAATGTATGGGATTATTTCTCAGTTCTGTCATGGGCCTACAATTTTATCCTTATGCTAATGCCACAGTTTATTATTGTAATTGTTTTGAATTTGGAAAGTATGAGTCCTTCACCTTTGTTCTTTTTAAAAATTGCTTGACTCTGCAATCCTCTACAAAATTTTAAACCTTTTTTATTTCTGCAGAAATATCTTTGGGACTTTGACAGAATGCACCGAAGCTGTAGATTGTATTGAGATCATCTCATCAATCTTCTAATCCATGAGCACAGAATGCCTTTCTATTTTATTTAGGACTTCTCTAATATCTCAGAAATATTTTATAGTTTTCAAGGTACAAGTTTCACACTTCAATAAATTTATCCCTAAACATTTTATTCTCTTTGATATTAGTGTAAATGGAATTTCATTTTTATTGTTTAAATACTAAAACTGATTTTTCTGTTCTTTGGGATCATGTAAATTTGTTGTTTACTAACTCCACAAGTTTTGTGTGACTTTTTAGAATTTTTCATGTATAAGATAACATCATCTGAGAATAGAATTTCTTCCTTTCGAATTTGGATGACTTTTTAAATGTAATTATTTTTTTATACCTTTATTTTTATGTGTTGCTGAGGATCGAACCCAGAACCTTGAACATGCTAGGCAAATGCTCTACTGCTGAACCACAACCCCAGCCCAACTTTTAATTTTTGCAAATAGGCTGGCTCCCACTCATAGTACTATGTTCCTTTATACTTTTTCTTTAAGCTGTAAGCTATTATTTTCTGAAGAAATTTTGCTTTGGTTACTCTACTTGATGTAAGTCCTTTACTTGAGCTTTCTGGGGCCACTTACAAAAGATTTTGGGCTACAAATCTTCAAACTATTTCAAATTTGTAGAGCAGAATACTCTGCTAGAGAACCCAAAGACTCGAGATAAACTTCTATTTGACACCTATCTTTGGGTGCATCCATTTTTGCTTTTTGTTGTTAGGACCATGAAAATTAATGCTCATGTTTACTAGGTACTTCAAAAGCATTCTCAGGATGAAAGCTGGCTTCCTGGTTATGTTGTCTCTCTTTTGGTCTGAATACTACTTTTTTTGATCTCTTTTCCCCAGCAAGTTGTTCAGGTTCATCATACCTACGGACAAACTGAAACGTCTATTCCCTCAATGTGATTATTTTAGTTGTGAGGTTTCAGTTAAACTTCTATACTACACTGCACTTCGTTTTTATGCATTCGGCCTCTTCTTTAAAGAACAAAATACTTTTGAGCAAAGTTCCGTTTAGCTCAGTCATTTCTGTATAAAAAATATTTTGACAGCCTATAAAGTGCCAAGGAATCATCTAGTCATCTAGGGTGTGGTTGCAGGGGAACAATTACATATAAGATGGATAATACGGAATTTTCCTTTATGTACTGGACAGTGGTGGTGCTGGTGGTGTATTACATAAATTATCAAGAAAAAGCACTTTTATGAAGTGACATTTGAGATCTACAGGAAAGGCAGAAGCCACATCTGGGGAAAGACCATCTGAGGGAAAGGGAAGAACAAGGATGAAGTCCAGTGTCCAGGTCTCAATAGAGGTCAGGCTGAAGGAGTTGGGGTCATGGTGGGGCAAACGAATGATTAAATATGGGACAGTTGTGGGAAAGTTTTATTTATAGCCTTGTACATTTCCTTTTAATATTTGGCTTTTATTCTGCATGATGGGAATTTCAGGTTTGGAGGAAAGCCATTACACAACCAGACATGCTCATGTTGGGTGTTAGGTGTAGAATTGCTGCAAAGTAGAAAGCAGAAAGACTACTCAGAAGGCTACTGAAATAACCCAATTAAGAGATGGTGGCGCTTTATACCATGGTTATAGCAGTATGGTGAACCAGTAGATTCCAAATAAAAATTTTAGGGTAAACCCAAGAAGACCGCTATTAATTTTGACTAGGAAATTAAAAGCCACGATGCCTAGATTTGGGGCCAGTTCAACTGTTTACATTCACTCAGATTCTATAAGAGGAGGTAGGTGCGCATCTCTGCGAAGAAATCTGGCCACTTCTAGATGACTTTGAGATAGCCACATGCCTAAGAAACTGTTGAGTTCAGAAGTTTCGGAAAATCAGCAGACTGTCAAATTTGTGAAAGTGAATTTTTTCCCCATAAAACCATTCTTTGTATTAATTAAAAAAATAGAGCATTATTAAAATCTCACTAAGAAACAGCATACAGGTTGGGAAGATATAATTTATGACAATGAGAGCTTAGTGAAAACATTCCAAGTAAATTATGAAACACTATGCATCTGAATTAATAAATGATCTTAACATTTTTGTTGTGGTGGTGGATTGTTGTCTTAAAACCCTGTTTCTAAACACCTTTACCTCCCCCGCCCCCTATTACATTGGGAAAGCACAAGAAAAGCTTTAACAATGCCTAGTTTAGGGTACACTTAATGTTAACTTCAAAGCACTGCAAACACTGTTCACATTGGTGGGATGAGGGGGGAAGTTGCCCAGTTTTAAAGCCACAGAATGAAATCTGGGTTCAATCTATCTTGCAGATGATCTTTGGAACTGGTTCTTTTTAATACTTAACCACTGGTTGAATTATGTGTAGCAAAAATAAATTCCCAATCTTTACCATGTATGGAATCATCTGGAGAGCTTTTTAATACAAGCTACTGGGTTCTACCTCACAGTGTAAGTACAACTGTTGGGACAAGACCCAATTTCACAAATGATGCTGGTATTGGTTCTGAGTCACTTTAAAAACCATCACATTAGTTCTTCATAGACCAGTCTATTACTACTGTTTTAATATGTTCAAAATTGAGCTCACACACAGTATTAAAGTTTAAGTGTGGACTTCATGTTCACTGGAATTACCAAGTAAGACCAACTTGTCTTTAAACACAGATTTTAATGATAACAATTCCTTTAAGCTCAATTAACTTCAGCTATTACAAGTCTTATGCAGATGTCACTATTAAAGACAACATTAGTGACTTGCACTGGGTTCCTCATAGAAGACAAATTCACTTAAAAGTGTAATCAACAATCATTTAACAGTTTTGTTATGTTAACACAAAACATGGCTAGTTTGAGTTACACCCCCCCCATCACTAACACAGCATGATCAGTATACTTCAAACTATTAAAAAAAAAAAAGTGAGTGTTTCACTACCCCTGAGACCACTATGTTAACTGTGGTTCATACTTTTAAATGTGAGTACACCCACACAAGGAAAACAAACTAATCATTTATTAAAAAAAAAAAAATCTGATTATCACATTGCAAATCTTCCCAGGGAAAAGAGTGAATCACTTAACATGTAAATTTACCATTAACAGGTCAACTGGACTTTTAAGAGAAATCTTAAGAATTTAAGAAATTAAAGTTTATGCATTAAAAGATACAGTAAATACATAGAAATGGTCCAATTTAGTATTTAATCTGCTAATATTCATTTCAGTCCTACACATGGCACTAGTAATGTTGAATTACTGGTTTGGATGGGGGAAAAAACCCAAATTCTTTTATTCTTTTAAAAGTTCCATCGTAGATGATCCCAAGTCTAGTGTCCTTACATTCAAAAATGTTGGTTTTCCAGGTACTTTAAATTACTGTTCTCTTAAACCTGGAGAAGCCTTTATGGCTTATTCCCTTAGAAGCAACATACGAAATATTGTATAAAGCATTAAGTCAAAGATAAAGAGAACTGGACATATCCACTAGTTATCATTACAATCAATGGTTTAAGTCATCTCTGTAAATACTTAAGGTTGTTCTAGGCTAAAAAAGATCAATGTGAAAGCCCATTTAAGATCCACTGCTTACAAAAGTTTATTAGTGTTTTGGCTTTCAATAAATATGCCTACTAAAGCTGTTATTTTTGAGAGCACAGGAGTTTCAGAAATAATTGTTTTTTAAGAACAGAGCCAAAAAGCAGTATTTCTTACCTTGTGGAGCAGTTACTAGTTTCTTATTCATAATTTGAATCCAAAAGTTTTAACAGCATGACATCTACCCTGAAGAACCCACAATTTTTAAAGCAAAAGTTAAAATAAAAAAAAATTCACTCATTGGAAAAAATTGTATAGCTGGATTGACACTTCCCAATGAAATGCTTATTACAGAATTAACAAAGCCAGAATATCTTCAGAAGGCATGCATTTCACTTCCAGTTTAGATAAGAACCTTAAGTCAATAAATCACGTCCAAACTACATATTAAACCGTTTATAAAAAATTAAGCATTAACATTTATTTCTAGCTTTCCACCTGTGTGTGCAGACAAGGAATAAGACTTGCACACAAGTGTAAGCAGTGCAAAAAATGTGGAAGTGGAGATGTCACGTGCTAGAAATACAGGACTTTAATAAAGCAATGGTTAAAATGAAATAACTAAGAAGCATAACTACAGGATCAGAATTAGGAAGGGTGAAGAATGGTAATGCCCTTGTTACCAAAGAAGTTTAGTGGCACAGATGGCACTTGTCAAACAAAAAAATCCAATAGCATTGACTTTTATTCGTTCATGTTAAGTCACCTGAAATGATATTTGTTGCATTTAAATGCTCATTAATGTAAATGGCTGAACAAATCCATTTCAATGGATACTCAATATCCCACAGTTAAGTCACTTCAACACAGCCTCATGACAACTCCCACACCAAAACAGTACTTTATTTTGTAAATTTTGACCCATTATTACTCCCATGTTTAGTTTTTTTTTTTTTTTAAGCTGTCAAGTGTACACGGTGAAGAGAAATTTGTTAAGATTGGTGATGCACCTGGAAAATAAATTTCTTAAACTCCATATACACGTTTCAAAACTGCTGGGTCCCAAGTCCACTTATGAACTCCAGGGCTGCCAGTATCATGTGCAGCATATTAAAACTACACTAATTGAATAGCTTAATTCTGCATAAATCAGGTCAAGCAATGTGTCAACCTGTAACAGACTGTGCACTTTAACTGAACATGGCAAAATATTCACTCTTTTTGAACTTTACATCATCATTTGATGTCAAACAATGAAGCAAACCCCAACAGTATATACAAAAACAGCTTTGCATTTACAAAAGATTGTTTCCCATACTGATTAATCCAGGCAGCTAACTCATTGGTTTATGCAACTTTATTGAAGAAAAATAAATCAATTACTAGCAGAGCTATTAGTTGATCACTCATCCATTGACAACTTGCATCATTTATTCAGTGCTATATTAAACAGTGTATTGGAAGATAGATTAACTAATAGCTCCAAGCCTCCTAACAATTTAAATGAAAATTACAAAATGTTTTGAGACCCTATTTTGGAATACAAAGGGTGTTTGACTTCCAATTTCCATTCTCTGTAGAACAAGAACAGGTCATTCCTTTATTGACATGCATAAAATACATCACATTTTCTGTTCTGCTGATGCTATAAATTCAATACCAATTCTCCAGCCACATCAGTTATGAGCATAAAGTATAACATGTAACCTCAAATCTCTAACAGTGGAAGGTTTAAACAAAATGGATGCTGCTAGAATAATGCTGCTTCCTTTGATGTGACAACTGAGCATCCATCTCCCTCCCCCTCAGATGATTTCTTCAGCATGTTAGAGCAGTGAGGAATGGTTTAGTCTCATAACCAAGTTAGAGTGAAGACATTGGCCACATAATACACATGCTCCATTTTTTAAAAAAATTCTGAATCTTGGGCAACTGTTCTCTTGTAACTACTTTACAGTTTCTAAAAGCAGTTATTGTCCAAAGCTGGAAGAACTTAAGTCTTCTCAGATGAGCATGTGAATGAATGGAGGGAGGTAAACAAAAAATAAAATTAAAAAAGATGAGGTCTGATAGGGGAGCAGCCGGATAAGAAAAATCAAAAAAGGAACAGTAATTTAAAGTTTATTCCAGCTATAATGCAGGTTATTCTGACTTTAAGGTAGCATCACATGGCATACTTCTGAGTCCATTCCCGAGATATTCTGTTGTACCTATAAATAAAGAAAAAGTTACTTTAATAAGTTAAAGGAAAAGATTACTGTTTTTAAAAGGAAAAGATTTCTATTTTACCTACAGACTCATTATAAAGCCATCTGTAATGGCTATGATTAGAATAAAACCAACAAGGGAAAAATAGCACTGGTACCCAAAACAATATGGGAAATGAGAACTGAATGCTTTCAAAGCAGTATTATTTTAATAAATGTAGGAGGGCTAACAAAAACCAAAGACTTTTTCTCCATCACTGAGCTAATGGTCTATCAGAAATTCTAAAAATTGGTTATCCATTACAACAATTTTTTAGAAAAATATTTTTTAGTTATAGGTGGACACTATATCTTTGTTTTACTTTATGTGGTGCTGAGGATCAAACCCAGTGCTTCACGCATGCTAGGCTAGCACTCTACCTCTGAGTCAAAACCCCAGCCCATTACAACAAATTTTAACAGAGAAATTGTTTTAGTTCACAGATATTTGTCACATAGAATACATATTCTGTACATCAACAAAAATTTCCAAAGCTAGAACCAAACATGTACTATCACTAGAAAATTGTTATCTGAAACCTAGACCTGAGAAGTTACTTGGGCATGGATATAACCAGAAGAGAAATCTTTGAAACGTAGGCAGAACAGACAGATAGTGGGCAGGCTGATAAAGAAATTTAAGAGTGGATGGGTATTAAGTGGTCGTGCTAATCAGAACCCACATGTTACTTTTAAAAATTCTGGCGATTGGTGCTACTAAGCCCAAGTAAGACCTGCTAAACTGGACATCTTTGTTTAAAAAAAAAAAAAAATCCAGATAATTCACCTGTAAACTAGGGCTACTGCTGAGGAAGACTGTTAATATTGACACACACTATTAATCTCTCCACAGATAACAATCATGCCAAAGGCTACTTACCATCAAAATATAGTGATAACCTTAAAAAATGAATATATATCAAAAGGCACAGAACTTTTAGACTTATATATTTAATTTTTAAAAGATTACTAGGTTCATTTAAACTAAGAACTAAATTCAACTATTTTTCTAAACTTAAACAGATAAAAGTTTTTTCTACCCAATTCCATTATGCTACTAAAGAGCTATTCTCTTCAAAAGCTAGCACTTTAAATCAAAGGCTTTAGTTTAGCATACAGGGAGCCACAAAATACAGCTGACATTAATGCATGCTTGTCAGTAATGAACATTTAGATTAGATGCTTAGGCTTTCAAGTTTTTCCTTATAATCCTACCTCCTGGCAAAATTTGAATAAAATCACCACATTCCATACACTACTGGTACATTTTCAAGCTAAAAATTTAACACCATGGTAGTTTGATACTCTTAAACTTCTACTTCTTAACTAATGCTATGTAACTGCTTTACCATGCAAGAATATTTTCAAACAGTACTGACTATGAGGTATACTTTCACGCTAAAGAGAGCTCAAGCAGTTAAATGTACAGTTTTCAGAAAACTGCCACATCTGTTACCTTTTGTTAGTTAATACAGTGCCTTAAAGCATGCAGCACTCAAGTGCTGGCAGTTCCATGAATAAGCGCACCATAGAGTGCAGATCCTCTTACCCTACAACATAGCGTATTTCTCTGTCCACTCTCTTGCTAACCTATTGTACCTAATTGAACAAGTACACTTAGCATTAATTATAACATACAACAGTTACAATGGTTAAGTTGAACACAAACATAATTCAAATATCTGAGAAATTTAGAATCAATTTTTACAACAGTACTAATATAATTTTATTAAAATAAAACAAAAAACCACACCTGGGTGAAGAAAATGTGATTTCTTCCCTCAAATTTGAGAGTAAAATGACAAAAGTGCGTAACATATTAGAAAAAGAAAACCTGAAGGGGTTATTCATTGTCACATATACTGAAATCTGGGTTTTTAAAAAATAACGCATTTTTAATAACTAGATTGGGACACATTTTAACCATTATCTTACCAGAAAACAAGCATCAAGTCTTCCTGTAAGCGCCACAACTTACAACAGAATATAAGCCTGTCTCATTAAGAACCTTTTAATAGCTTTCCTGATACTACTGCATACTTACTTATCTCTGTCTGTTTTATAGATCCGTGCAATCTCTGGCACTAAAGGGTCATCTGGGTTTGGATCACATAGCAGTGAACAAATGGATAAAAGAACTGTAAAGAAAATAAATGTATGTTACATAACAGCATCAGGAGATTGAATAATTGTCAACAGAACTTTAGAATCTGCACTACAAACTTCATTTCCTCAAAAGTTTTTGTCTCCTTGTCTCTCTGTAAGGTAGAGACCACATTCCCAAGAGTATTGGTAAAATAATGCCAAGCTCTCATGGACAAAGTGAGTCTTCACAGTTCTAGTTATTATTTGACCTTTTAACATACCAACTTAGTAGATGATGGCACTATGGACCACAGATGTCATTCATTTTGAGTATCTGTTATGTGCCAGTCAGTAGACAGGTATTGTTATGAGACTATAAGATCAAAATGCTTAAAGCAGCAGCATGAGAAAAAATTAACCATCATGTAAACGAAAATTTTTTGTTGACAGAAGTAAATACAATTTATTTCAAATCCAAATGCATGGGGGAGCATATAAAATTACACAACAGAGAGTATCCAGCTACATAGTAACTTACAATATTAAATTACAACTGATGTGATAAAATAATAATTTAGCAAATAAGAATGCCAAAAAAGCAAGTCACTAAAAGACAAACCACCATACCACCAATTCAAATTGCATTTACAAAAAAAGTTTTCAGCATCAGAATACATCTCAGATGGGGCTAGGGTTGTGGCTCAGTTGTAGAGCGCTTGGCTCACATGTTCAAAGGCACTGGGTTTGATCCTCAGCACCACATAAAAAAATAAAGTTATTAAGTCCAATTATAACTAAAAACTTGAAAAGAATACATCCCAGCAGTAGTGACTCGACTGTCACTTAAAATCCATGTATTTTTTTTGTCCTCCCTTCAAATACACCTATTTCACTTTGCATTTACCAAACTTATGGTTTTTTTTTTTTAAAGAGAGTGAGAGAGGGGGGGAGAGAGAGAATTTTTTAATATTTATTTTTTTAGTTATCGGCGGACACAACATCTTTGTTTGTACGTGGTGCTGAGAATCGAACCCGGGCCGCACGCATGCCAGGCGAGCGCGCTACCACTTGAGCCACATCCCCAGCCCCCAAACTTATGGTTTATTCATAAAAAGGTTAAGATGTATGACTATCTTAAAATATGCTTAAGTCATAATTAGTAACATTAAAAACCTAATTCTATGTACCTAAGGAATGGCAAGTTAATACCCAAAACTGAAACTAAACTAAAAAGACATACTTTCTTCCCTCTCTTAAGAAGTTTTGTGCATAGGTGATTTTATTTGTGGGGTGAAAAAGATATAATGCTTTCAGAGTCACTCAAAGAAACAACTTAAAACCAAAACCACTCTATTGTAACATTCCTGCAGTATGGACAACCTGTTAAAGATATGTCACATAATAAACTTCCTACTCAAAGTAGATCCAAACTGATCCAGAGACTTTCCCAAGATTCCACCTTTAGACTAACAATCCTAGGTAAGAAACACCTAAATCAAGGTTCCATAACATGTGACTAGAAATTTATTTAAAGGGAACTTATTAGGCAACTTTTCAAACATAATCTCTTTAACCAACACTGATAAAAGAGTAAAAAATAATGTAAGTCTAATCCCTTCTAACCTTATAATCACAATGTTGAAATAAAAATACTCAGGTAAGTAGATTTAAGGATTAAACTCCCAGTAATTATTAGAACATCAGAGTAGCTCAAGTTTATTCTACTACAAGTATTTTACCTTTAGAAATAGTTAAAGCAGGAGACCATTGTGATCTTAGAATATCAAGACAAATGCTGCCATTACTGTTAATATTTGGATGATAAATTCTTGTTGTAAATGCAACCTAAAACAAACAAAAAAACTTAAGTATTTTATCCAAATAAAAACAAGCATTCTAAACTTAAAACTTTAAAAGCAAGGCTTAAAATATTTCAAACTGAATCAATACAACTTAATTTATGCACATAAAATTACCAAAAATTATCAAAACTGACTTTTTACATTCTGACCATGAACCCCAAGTGATTCCTTCTTTTAATTAAAATTAAAAATATAACTTTGGGGCAAAAAATTTCATTATTAAAATATGGTGAAAAGTTCTGAAGATTAACTGTTTTTAATTTATTATTGAGTACTGGAGATTTAACCTAGGGGCAGCTTGCCACTGAACTATATCCCCAGCCTTTTATTTTGAGACAGGTCAAATTGCTTAGGGCCTTGCTGAGTTACTGTGGCAGGCTTTGAACTTGTAATCCTACTGTCTCAGATTCCTGAGCTCCTAAGATTACAGGTGCATACCACTGAGCCCTACTGTTTAACTTTGATGTTACCATATTGTTAAGTGTCAAAGGAACACAAAGATATTTAAAATATAAGGTTTGTGGTATAACCAAAACTTATAGCTCATTTAAAATCAGTGATACATGTACATATTGAACTTTGCATTTTCACTGTACATAATAAAAATCTGAATATCACAGAAATATTTCAGAATTGTACCACTGTTTATCTTCAAGCAACTCTTAGTCATATAGTGAAACCAAAGTAATGTGAAATTGTAATGCATTATATGCACATATAAAATTGAATCTGTTTTTTACAAGCCAATAGGATCAATAATCCAAATTAGTGTACAAGTATCAAGGAAACACTTCCACATGGTATATTTGAATCTTGCAATATTAATGACAAAGCAAATAGTATACCCATTTATAAAGTTCAAATCACTCCAGCTTTTTAAACTAAACACCATCTATTATATTCAACTTAAATTATTCTTATTCGAGCTTAGCCTCAATCACACAGAACGCTTTATTTCCATGAATACTCGATTCCTCTAAAACAAAGCATAAATCTTTACTAAGGGAAAATACTTGCCTTAGGTGGTTTGAAGGGGTAGTCTGTAGGAAAATGAATTGTCAAAAAGAATACACCACCTTGATATGGGCTGTCATTCTGTGAAGAGAAAAACATGCTTAAAATTAAAAATTTAAATAATAATATTAAATAATATTATCTATTCTTTACACAGAAATGAAGAAATCTAAATTATTCCAAGAAAACTCAGTTCATAGTAATAAAAAATATAAAATCAAAATTACTATATAGTGAATCCTATTTAAATCCCATTTTACAAATTTCCAGAGTATTGGGAAAAGGTATCCAGAAACACTAGTGTTCTAGATCCAAATTCTCATAAATGAAAAAGTACACTTAACAATAATAAAGCTTACAAACAGAATCATGTACTGGTCAGACTACAGAAATTAGAAAGCAAAATATTAAGTATGTTAAAAAAGCAAAAACAAGTTAAAAAAAAATTTTTTTTTTTTTTTTAATTTGACACACGGTCTTATCAAGTTGCCAGGCTGACCTCAAATTTCCCACCTCAGCCTCCTGAGTCCCTGGAATTACGGGCACACACCAAGGAACACACTTTTATCAGGCAAATAAAAACTTTCATAGATCTGACAATCTTAGAATATAGCTTATCAATTCCAACTCCTCAGAAAAATAATTATTAACTCCCCACTACACGCTAGATATGTGAAAAGATCACAGAAAATGATTTTTTTTATAAATCTTGACAGACTTAAAATTCTGTTACCAAGACCATAAAGTACACACAATAAAATGTTATAGATATGAAATGTGAATGAAATACACAGGGGGTTAAAAAAAAAAAAGTTAATTATTGGTGAAGAATCGGGTTCAAAGAAATGTATAACTCCCGCTGGGCACAATGGTGCATGCCTATAATTCCAGTGACTTGGCAAGCTGAGGCTGGTGGATCCAAAGTTTGTGGTCACCCTCAGCAACTTAGTGAAACCGTGTTTCAAAAATGGCTTGGTGACAGAATGCCCCTGGGTTCAATACCCAATACCACAAAAAAAAAAAAAAAAAAAAGGAAAGAAAATTGGACAACCAATGAAAGTAACAAAAGAGTAAGCTACTATTGAGTCCTATAAAATTTAATTAAAAAGACCTATAATAACAAAGCAACACCCAGGAATAGTAGAGGAAATAAAATCAAAACCACCATTTATTTGACCCAGTTATCCCATTCAATATATACCCAAAGAACTTACATTGAATGGATAAGAAAATATGATGTGTATATATACATAATGGAATATTACTCAGTCATAATAAAGAATGACTTTTACCAGTAAGTGGATATAACTGGAGACTATCATGCTAAGTAAAATAAATCAATCCCCAAAAACCAAAGGCTGAAATGTGTACTGTGAGATATGCCAGATACTAAAACAAAATAAATGAGGGTGGAGAGAAGAATAGAAATTCACTGGATTAGACAAAGGGAACTGAAGAGAAGGGAGGGGGGATGAAAATAGGAAAGAGTAGAATGAATCAGACACAACTTTTCTATGTTCATATATGACTACATCACCAGCAAAATGCCATATCACGTACAACCACATGAATGGGATCCTAGTTAGAATGTAATACTCCATATGTATGTATGTCAAATGACACTCTACTGTCATGTATATCTAAAAATAGCAAATAAAATGTAAAAAAAGGGGAAAAACATTCAAAGCAAGGCACCCAAAATATAACAAATTTATTAGATGCGCATATCTTTGTTAAATAATATGGCTACATTATATAGCATGTAGAAAATAAGTTTTTATTATATAAATAATTAATAATTTTGTGATGGTCCTACATACTAAAATTTTCTCAAAACCCCATTTCAGATGCTCTGTTTAACTTTCAATTTCCAGTTTCACACAATCAAGGGTTATGTCTGACTGCTTCTGAACAAAGAACTCAATGATGCAATTTAGGCAAAGCCAAATTTCATTTTACTTGTTTAAAAAAGAAAGGAAAAGAAAAAAAAAAAAACCCAGCAGCTTAGCATTTCCATGTTATGTTACATTAAAATTCCACCACATCAAAGAGAAAAAAAAGTAAAACAGACTTAAAGACAAGGCCATATTAAAAAAAGAGACAGGAACTATATAAAAAAAAAAACAAACAAAACAAAAACAAAGGAACTAAAAGAAGGAATACTTTGATTATTGTAATCTTAGAAACAGAATTTATATTCTAACTTTTCTGTAGAATCCTTCTATCCCGGTTAGTCCTAGCTGCTGCTCCCCTGGTGTCTTATATTCCTTCTGTGGCAATCATGAAATGTTGGTATTCCTAGAGATCATTTTTTTGCTTCTAACTCCCACCCACATATATTTTGCACACTCTCGAAGTTTCCCTTAGTGTCATATTCATTCCTTGGCATTCATTCAAATGTCTATTCAATCTACTTGGTATCTCATCACATATACAAAACACAAACTCCTAATCTCTTCAACACTATGTTTCCTATCAACAGTAAATCACAATAGAAACCTATAAACCAGGATCTCGCAGTTGTTTATTCCTTTTATCTGACTCATTCTTGAATTTGCCTCTCCTTTATGCCTATGCCCACTGCCACTACCTTAGTTCAAGATGTTAGTACTGGTATTTCTGCTATTATTCTGGCTTTCCTTTCCAATTATCTCTGTCCTAGTGTTAAAGTGATTCCATTATATCTCCTATTTCTTTCCCTTATTTGAAATGTTATTCCCAATAGTCAATACATTAACCCAATTTGCTGGCTATTTACTAATTACAATCATCTACCTTACTTAATACTTAAAATTCCCTCTTCTACTATATTACAATAGGATCTTTAAAGTAGGGTAAAAACTGGGTGGTGGTGTATGCCTATAATCCCCAGGGACTTGGGAGGTCTAGACAGGATGATCCCAAGTTCAAGGCCAGCCTCAGCAACTTAGCTAGCACAGCCCTAAGCAACTTAGTTGAGACTGTCTCACAATAAAAGTAAGAAGAACTGGGAATGCAAAGCTGTGGTAAAGTGCCTCTGCAGAATCTCCACTACCAAAAAAAGAAAAAAGGGAAAATTTCACATGTAATTAACCTTTGTAGAAAGTGACATAATACATTTAAAATTGATCTTTATGGATCAGTAAAATAATTCTTATGGACAGATTTTACTTCAGATGGCTTTTGTAGTTACACTCAAGCTAATATTCAGACAGTTCTATCTTTTATACCTGTCACAATTAGATGGAGGATAGTGTGGTTCTCCAAATACTTTCAAACATATCACTTTCTGCCAACTCCACTTCCAATTGAAGAAAAAAATTAGACATGCAAATATTAGAAGCAGTAAGAAAGGAAGTTAATTTCTTCTCTTTGTATGAAGTCTCATTGGTAACTACCCTTAATATAGTACAAAAAATTCAAACATTTAAACAACCACTTAACTAGCAAGGATCTGTCAAATCTTCCAAAGAATTTTAGTTTTTATCGGTATCTGTGATTCTTAATTATATGTCCTATTATTATACACAAAATTTTTTTTAAAATTTTAAAAAAAGTATTTATTTTTTTAGCTGTAGTTGGACGATACCTTTATTCCACTCATTTGTTTTTATATGGTGCTGAGGATCGAACCCAGGGCCTTGGGCATGCTAGGTGAGCGCTCTACTGCTGAGCCACAACCCCAGCCCCTATACACAAAAATTTTTGCCATATAACTTCTAATGATACAGAGCACTTCTTGACTAAAATTCAGCAGCTATTCTTTATGAAACTTAAATTACATGCTACATTACTGAGAAAGCAATCTTTAGTTCTATGATACTACCATTACCTTAACTGACCTAAAAAGTACTCTGAAGCAAATGTGATTTTGCTACTATCTAGTTCTCCCAAGCAAATCCACAATTTGTGGATTACTATGCTACCACACTGCCTGCTTTATTGTTTTGGTTCACAAATACAAACCATATAGGGTAATCGTAGTAAAAAAAAAAAGATATTATTTACATTATAATGTGATACTCTGTCAAAAGATGCATTCAGAAACCAAAACAGGCACCGATGCATTCCATTCTAACTGTTTAAAAGCTGACATCTAAATTTGTGTGCTTCAATAGCTAGACTGTGGAACCAACCCCGATGCCCCTCAGTAGATGAATGGATAAAAAAAATGTGGCATTTATACACAATGGAGTACTTCACAGCACTAAGAAATGACAAAATCATGGAATTTGCAGGGAAATGGATGATATTAGAGCAGATTATGCTAAGTGAAGCTAGCCAATCCCTAAAAAACAAATGCCAAATGTCTTCTTTGATATAATGAGCGCAACCTAAGAACAGAGCAGGGAGGAAGACCAGGAGGAAAAGATTAACATTAAACAGAGTCATGAAGTGGGAGGGAAAGGGAGAGAAAAGGGAATTTGCATGGAAATGGAAGGAGACCCTCATTGTTATATAAAATTACATATAAGAGGTTGTGAGGGGAATGGGAAAAAAATAAGGAGAGAAATGAATTACAGTAGATGGGGTAGAGAGAGAAGATGGGAGGGGAGGGGAGGGGGAATAGTAGAGGATAGGAAAGGTAGCAGAATACAACAGTTACTATTAAGGTATTATGTAAAAATGTGGATGTGTAACCGATGTGATTCTGCAATCTTTGTAATGTTTTGAATAACCAATAAAAAAAAATTGTGTGCTTGCTTACATAGAAACATATATGTTTTATGACCATTTTCCCACCTAGCATATTACTGGCGTTAAATAAAACTAGGAAAAGGAAATGGAAGCAGAAAGTTTTCAGTATAATATACAAGAAACTTAGAAAGTTCCTTCTATGTTAAGGGGGAAAAATGTTAAGAATTTGTGGAAGATACAATCTTAACCCAGGATATTTTAGTGCGCTTTAATATTCTGAAATTCTTAGATGGTATCCATAATTCTGAATATTCAATTATCCAGCCTATAGCTTCTTATCAGGATAGAAAGGAATTTTGCTATATTCAGAATATCACTTTCTGCCTAATATTTTCAAATTTGTATGAGACTAAAGTTCTGTAAGAAATTGAATATAAAAATAATACAAGTAAGCTAGATTCTTGGCAACTACAGAAACAGGGTAAGATCTTTGAGTAACAATTCATAATAGAAACAGAGCCAGTAAACTGTCTAAGTAATAAGAAGTTCAATGCCAGTGCTTCACATTGCTATGAAGGAAAACTGAAATTAAGGCAAAGAGATTTGGTAGATCCAAAGAGATGCTATACTCTACAAAACTGACACAGGGATATACAATGTACATGTAACAAGTACAATATTCTATTTCTTTCAAAAGTAGTACAATTATGGTATAACCAAACCACAATACAATACATAATAAAATAAACCTATGAACTAAATCTAAAAATTTATGATCAGACCGATGCTGAATTTTCAATTATAAGCAAAACTTTAAAAGTCTTAATACTTACAGGTCCCATAATTGTGGCTTGCCAATGAAACACTAGAAAAAGGGGGGAGAAAAAAACTATTTAGCATCATCCCAAAATACAAAGCTTTTTCGAAGTTAGTCATATTAAATAAAAATTAATTTAGAAATTACTTACTATCATCCCCAACTGGACCTGCAGAACATTGTGCTGGAGGATCACGGGCCAAATCACTAAGTTCCTACACCAAAACAGAAAATTGTCATGTAATTTTAATTTAAGGAGACTGAATCCAGGAATGGTCTACCTCCGAGTTAAATTCCAGGCCCCCAATTCCAACTTATTTTAAAATTTTATTTTCACACAAGTTCTCCTAAATTTCTTCAGTAGCAAAGAACTCCCAGTCCTCCTGCTTCAGACTCCAGAACACTGGTATTACCAGCATGTGCCACCATCCCCGATTTAACAGACACATGCTGAAACATCTTGGTTAGGGTTCATAAAAGTATTATATACTGATATAAAATTAAAAAAAAAATTTTTAGTGTTGATGGACCTTTATTTTACTCATTTATTTATATGTGGTGCTGAGAATTGAACCCAGTGCCTCACACATGTGAGGCAAGCACTCTACCACTGAGCCACAACCCCAGCTCCTAAAATTTTTATTATACAAACAAAAGCTGATTTCTTTTTTTTTTGTTTTAGGTGAACACAATATCTTTATTTTTATGTGGTGCTGAGAATCAAACCACATAACCCAGTGCCCTACAATGCCAGGCGAGTGCGCTACCACTTGAGCCACACATCCCCAGCCCCAAAAGCTGATTTCTTAAAAATCTCTTAACAGCTTTAAGAACCCAGACAAAGCAGAACTGAACATCAAGACCAGATCAGAGGCCCTTTTATTTGTATTAAATCCACAGTTCTTCCTGAACCACACTTGCATCTACAAAATCCACCAACCCCATTTTCCACTTTAAAAATCTCACAAAAGCCAGGTCTGGTGGTACAAACCCATAATCCCAAATACTTGAGAGGTTAAAGCAGGATGATTGCCAAGTTCAAGGCCAGTCCAGGAAACTTTGCATTTCTGAAAATAAATTAAGGGCTAGGATGTGAAGAGCACTCTTATGAAGAGCACTTGTCATGCACAAGACCTTGGGTTCAAATCTAAACCTCCCCCAGACCCCCCCCCCCCCCCGAAAAAAAACCCAACTGAAGAAACTCCACAACCCTCACAGGGCTAAGTATCCTCAGGTTGAATCTCATTACCTTCATCCCCTCCCGCCTTTTTTTGAGGGTGAAGGGTACCAGGGATGGATCTCAGGGGCATTCCAACCACTCAGCCACATCCCTAGCCCTATTTTGAATTCTATTTGGAGATAGGGTTTCACCAAGTTGGTTAATGCCTGGCTTTGAACTTGAGATCCTCCTGCCTCAGCTTTCCAAGCCCCATGGGATCACAGGTAATATGCCACCATGCAACGCTCATTACATCAACCTTTTAACTATTCCTAAAATTCTCCCTAGAATAACTACTTCTCTAGCATGTGTGAGGCCCTGGGTTTGATCCTCAGCACCACATTAAAATAAAGATGATATCGTGGTTCAAATGAAAAAAAAAAAAAAAAAAAAAAAAAAGGACAAGGCCAGGAGCCAACAAAAAGACAACAAAATCCTAAAGAACTAGAAAGCAAAACAAGTTCCTAATTTTTTCTTCTTTGTGCTGGGTTATTGAACCCAGGGCCTCACATCTTCTAGGAAAGCACTTCCATTAATACTTTTAAGTACTTTCAAATTTTGTATGACACCAAAATTCTGTAAGGAACTAAATATATCCTCAGTCCAAAGGAATTTTTTTTTTTTTTTGAAGAGGGTTGCAGTGGATTAATGTTGCTCAGACAGTCTCTTCAAGCCTTCCTAAGCCTCCCAAGTAGTAGCTGGGATTCCAGTGGCACACCACCACAGACAACACAATTTTAAAAGATAAAGAATAATCTGCCCACTGCAACAATTTAATGTTATTGATACATTCACAGCTCTTAAATGTTTAATCTTCTCTTTCACTTAATCTATCAGAAAAATTTATTCACTAAGGACAGGAATCAAACTGCATGGAAATAAATATACATATTGGTTATATTTTTTCCCAACTCTGATCTTTGATAAAACACGTGTACATCCAGCCCTGTATTTATTATAACCCCACGTACTAGACATACAAAAAATGATGATTCCTAGCCCTCAGCTGTGAAAGTTTTACCATGTGATCAATTAATGCTTTAAGCCATCTGGTTTACATTTTGTTCTAGATTTTCTTTTTTAACATAGCTATTAGCTACATTCAAATAAGCCAGACTGAGTTTAGTAGATCTTCACTTTGCAGTCCTATAGATTCTGCCTTGTCTTCATCCACTAGAAGATTCTCAGTAGCCAGAGTTCTAACATATGCTCAAATGTGCAAGATTAGAAAACTTCTTTTCCTGGTTATTTCAGATTATAAACACTTCCTCCTTTTTAAGGACAGAATACAGGGCTCACTGATAACAAAGTAGACCCACGTACAAAGGACATCAGCCCACTCCTCCAGCCTTTGGTAAATGGAAGTATAACACTGCTATTTCTGCTGGCTACTTTGAGTTTAATACCAGTCAGGTATGCTAGGTAGTGGCCTCTGAACAGAGTGTTGACAGGGTTATGAGTAAACATGGGAATAAATGAGAGGGTGGGCAGCCAGCCCCGCCTGACTAGTCAAAGCTCTTGCTCAGTATAACAACTATTTCATTATTCCAGTAATAATGTAACTCTAAAACAGGCTTGGTGGTGCAGGCCTGTAATTCCAGCAATTTGGGAGGCTGAGGCAGGGAACTTAGACAATGTCTCAAAATAAAAAGGATTGGGATGTAGCTCAGTTGGAGAGAGCCGAGTTCAAAGAAACCCCCACAAAACAAATAAGAAACCCTACAATTCTGTATTCCTTAATTGTGATCATATATATATAAAACTACGGCTGCTATGTTGATTACATCTGTAGAACAGCTATACAAATAACTTAAAGAGTTGGGGATGTAGCCAGTGGTAGAGGATTCAATTTTTTACTACCAAACAAAAACAAAAAACCCTAATTTTATTGTGAATCAATTATAATGCAAAGTTAACAATTTTTTTTTTAAATTTAGATATTCTCTTAAATTAAGAAATTTCAGAAGAATTATTCATGGGATTAGGGGTGGTACATACCAACAAGAAGAAATGCAATGCTTGCCAAAAATTCACAATTTAATATATACTGAATGAGTACACCATAAAATGTGAAAATCTGCTGGTGAATACAAATCCTATCAGTTTCAGCTGTTTGAAGAACTCCTATATAAACAGACATAAAGGCCTCACCCATTCTGGCACTGACTTTAGGGGGAGATAAAATTAATCCTCTAAATTTTATTTATGTTTTTTCAGTATCTGTTGGTAATCTTTAAAATAGGCACTCAATAAACTTGATATAAAAACCCCCACTTTTAAGCATGTAGCAAATTAGAATAATTGAAGAAAGCTTCAAAACTGGAAGATGTTTCAAATTTTTCCTTACAAAACTGAGAAACTAAATAAAAGATCCAAGAGAATACAAGTCTATAACTGTACTTTAAATATTTCTATTTATGGGAAAGCTCTATTGTTGGAGTTCCTATTTTAACTGGTTAAGTTTGTATTCTATACCAGTATGGAATAAAATTGAGATCACTTACAATATAAAATTCAAACTGGGTGAAACATTGATAAGAATGAAGACTAATTATAGAATGGTTTTGTTATAGAAAAGAATCTTTGCCAAAGAAAAGCATTCTGAATGCAAATGTTAAAGCATCTGGGCTAAAATAGTCATTCCTACACTTAAAAAGACTATTTTCCATTTAACAGGATATGTTCTAAGCTTATTTTCTTTTGCAAAACTGGTTCTAGAGACAGGAGTCAATAGAAGATATGAATTTAAACCTTACTAGCCTCCAAAGAACTGCCATCTTCATAACATTAGTAGATGGATATCAAACAGCTAACAATTTTTTAAAATATACCTATTTAATAGTTCTGCCCCCCGCAAAACAATTTGATCAATAAAATATTTTAAGAAACTATACAATTCAACAATATTGGAATTATAGGTATGCACCACCATGCCTGGCCTTGAACTATTTTTGCTGATGGACTCGACAGGGAAAGAGTAAGGGATGATGTTGCCCATAAGATTTATTGGCCTGCGCAAAGAAAGCATGAAATCAGCCCTAAGTAAAATGTTCAACTTCTTGTGTAGCTTAAATAGAGATAACACTGAAAGACACCCAAGTGAAGAGTCAATTAGAAAAGTACATATACACTTTAGGTTGGGGAGGACAGGCTTAAAATAAACATTATCACTATATAAATACTACAAGTCATTAGAATTGGTGAATATGTTCTGGATTTACAGAAAAAGTCCTAATAGTAAATTCTTAATTCAACATTAAGAAATGGATCTGGCACCCTGAAAATTAAAAGTAAAAACAAAAAACAAACTTTAGGGCTGGGGATGTAGCTCAAGCGGTAGCGCGCCTGGCATGCTTGCGGCCCGGGTTCAATCCTCAATGCCACATAACAAAGATGTTGTGTCCACCCAAAACTAAAAAAATGTCTCTCTCTTAAAACAAACAAACAAAAAACAACTTTAAAAAGCAGTGATCAAACTATATCTAGTATGAATAGTTCAAGTTAAGTACAACTTTGCTACAATAAACATCACAGGAAGAGCAAATATCTTTCTTTTTAAGATGGGGAAGAATAGCCCCTAATGCTTGACATGTAAATATACTCTCAAATATTCAAGATACTAAAAATTTGAAGAAAATTCATTCCAAATACTTCTAAATTTTTTTTTAAGAGAGAGAGAGGGGGGGGGGGAGAGAGGGGGAGAGAGAGAGAATTTTTAATATTTATTTTTTAGTTCTCGGCGGACACAACATCTTTGTTTGTATGTGGTGCTGAGGATCGAACCCGGGCCGCACGCCCGCTACCACTTAAGCCACATCCCCAGCCCCTAAATTTTTTTTTTAAGAAAAAAATAAATCCTTTTCACTTTCAAAAGATATTATATACTAGATAAACAAAACAGTAAATAACAGCTAAACCACCACAGGTAGATTAACTCTATGTGAAATGTTTGGAACTAGAAGTATTTTGATTCCATATTTTTGAACATCTTCCCTAAACATAACACATTTAGGGGATGGGTCCCCTCCCAAGTCGGAACACAGAATTCATTTACTTTTCATGTATATATTTTATATATATATATATATATATATATATATATAAAACCTATGAGTAATCTTATACATTATTAGTGATACCTGCATTTTGACTGTAACCTATTACATGAGATTGGGTGTGGAATAATCCACTTGGTGCCATCATGTGGTGCTTAAAAAGTTCTAAATTTTAGAGTACTTCAGATTTCTAATGCTTAACCTGCATCTGAAAAACTTTTCCCGCAACTATCCATTAATCAATAAATGGGTTCTTATAGGCTAGATCATGTCCCATAGCATTCATGTGCCAACCCTATGATCACCCAAACCTTTATTAAATGGCAATCTATTTTAATATCATCTACAAACATCATACCATCTACAAAATCACATACTTTGTTATAGATTAGAATCAAGCCCAGTCTGATAAGAACATTTTCCCAGTTCCAAAACTTGTAAGTTGTACTGTTTAATTGGGGAACAAAATCAGAAACTGAAAAGACTTGGGCAACTTTAGTTCCCTCTTTATTTACGAAGCACATGAAAAACAAAGTTAATTTTAAGGTTAAAAAGTTATCTCCAGGGCTGGGGTTGTAGCTCAGTGGTAGAGGGCTTGCCTAGCATGTGTGAGGCACTGGGTTCGATTCTCAGCATTGCATATAAATAAATAAAATAAAGGTCCATCAACAACTAAAAATATATTTAAAAAAGCTATCTGCAAATCAACTTATTCCCCTTTCCCATACAAAGGATAAAAATACAAATTTCAAAGTATACTATTAAAATCCCAATGCATCTTACATAAACATTGCTAATACTCAAAAGACAGCATTATAAAGTAAAGACATGAGTATATTTCCCACCACATAGTATCAGTCTAAAGTCTCACTTGTAAACTAACTCAGGCCAACTATTTCTTCATCTATAAAATAGGAATGTCTATTTTTACAGAAGTTTTGAGACAATGAGACTTAAAGCACTGACCTAGCACATAATGCATTTAACAAGCAGACCCTATATACACTGCCTATCTTAAAAGGTAAGATTTCCTGGGTGAAGCCCACAATTAACTTCTTTATTAAACAAGAGCAAAACCTGTTTTGTACACAGACCACAAATACTAGCCATAGCTCATTTAAATCTTTGGACCATGTGATATATTTAGTAATATTTTATATTTATTTTTTAGTTGTAGTTGGATACAATATATTTTATTTATTTTTTAAAATATATATACATATATTTTTAGTTATAAGTGAACACATGTCTTTATTTTTACTTTATGTGGTGCTGAGGATGGAACCCAGTGCTTCACACATGCTGGGTGAGCGCTCTACCTCTGAGCCACAACCCCAGTCCCAGTAATTTTTAAATAAAAAGAATTTAATGATGGTTTGGCCCAAATACTGGAAATGATTTCATTCATTATAAATACTAAAGGTCATATAAAGCTGAACTAAAATAAATATATGAACATACTATACATACATTTGAATTAAGAACCCTAAAAAATTATTCAAGAAATAATTTTCTTGCACACTGACATTTATGAATAACCATGAGTGCTAACTTATCATTCCTTTAGAATGCAAAGTATAATTTCAGATAGTTAATGCTATCTGAATTATCAACTATTTATTCTCATAATTTTAGGCTCATTATTTTCTAAATACCTTATTTTCCAAATTCTCTATGTTCAAGTCATTTCTGAAGTAACAGATGTAAAATTAAGCTAATAAACATGTATTTAAATATACTTTAAATTCAACATAGAAAAATAACCTAGGTAAAATGTATTAAGGCTCAAAGTAAAATGTCTTTTAAATATAAAACAGCTTTTTTAGACCTTACCACTTTTCTCTCTTGCCTTTTAAATGGTGGCCGATGATAATCCAATGATATGCCAGTGCTTACCTTGGAGATATCAAATAGTTTTCATGACAATATTATCCCCAGAGAATGAGCGGGGGTGAAAAATAAATCATTACAGATGTTCTTCGTTGTAGTTTTTCCCTTTCTCCAAATGTGACTGTAATCCTGGGTGACTTCAGTCAATTATTTGGACACGACAAACCAAAGAATTTTACATCCTCGGCTTTGGTGAATAGTTTGGAGAGTACATAAAGTCTAGAGAATGACCAAATTGTCTTTGGTCTATGCCCATGATTTTCCAAACAAAAATTTCCTTCTATAATCTGGAGCTCTAAGGATGTCATCTCATCAGAGCTACAGGCAGACATGTGCACTGATCTACAGGGGGAAGCCAATTGCCAAAGAAAAAGGGACTGCCTGGGCAACAGAGAAAACAAAGCAGACTTGGCATAAAGATGTGCAATAAGTCCCTGCAATTGTAGGCACTAGTTCCTACAGCTATTCCTTTGATCATTAACCACCATTAAATTTCCTTCTAATAAGTCGCTTATTTAATCTCGGTTATACCAAGAAAGAGGAAAAATAGAGCAGGAAAGAGTGCTACCTGGCACCCTTTACCAAGTAGGTAGATCTTTTTTTTTTTTTTTGCTAAAACAATGTAATGTTTGAGTATTGCTAGAAACGTGGAAGAAACATAAATTAAGCAAAGTCTCAAAATGTAATTAAGAGGAACAAGAAGTCAGGCACCTTGGCTAATAAACAGCTTTCTACCACAGAAACTAAAGGTTAATTTAATTCCACTTCTGAAATGAAAAGTGCAATATTAACCTATGAACTAAAATTTTGCCATGAAATCATTTATTGATTCATATGAACATTGCCTTTTGGGTGCCAAGCATGTTAGGCTTGAAAATACTAAGGTAAGTAAAATAATGAACAACTTACCTCCTCAAATAAACTAAACTAAGCTAGCAAAAGAAAAAAAATATGCATATACATGCTACAAGCTTAAAATAACAAATATACAAATGCATTCTAAATTCTGAAAAGGTAACCAGTAATTTTGCCTGGTTTAAAAATAGTGACATTTCAGTTGGGTTGACAGGAGGAACAAGCATATAGTCAGTCAAAGAAAAAAAGCAAAAGCAAAAGCAGCATTAAGCTAAGAAACTGAAATCAAGGGTATGGAAGTACAGATTTTAAAAATTTGCTTGAACAAGTATTATAGTTTGATAAACCACAGACACAGGACACAGTAAAGGAAAGGTTGATTAGGGATGAAAAAAAAGTTATATCAAAGACTACTCCAAAGGCAAATGGAAGACACTAATAAAGACAAATCAGGTTTGAATATGAGAAGTGCTTCTTTTTTAACTTTTAAATTAAGTCATGTCCTAAAGCACCTGTGTAGATGCTTGATCTAAAATTTAACACTTTTATTGTACTTCCTTTATGTTTTAAGAGGGATAGTAATGAGGTCTTCTAAAATACCTCTCAGATCGGCTTCCCCTTTCTCAGGAATAAACAATCTCAATTTCTGGGGGTGGGAGTGGGGAGTGATGGTACTGAGGATTAAAACCTTCAAATGCCAGACAAGCATTCTACTAGTGAACTACATCCCTAGCACTTTTCCCCCTCATATTTCTGAGACAGGGTCTAAGTTGCCCAGCCTGGCTTCAAATCTGAGACCTGTCCTCCTGCTTTACTCTGTTTAACATAACAGTCCTTTGAAAATGGGAAAGGAACAATTGAGTTCGCCTGTAGGACACATTGCTTCAGTAGAACCACATGTAATATATGCCAGACAACTCAGAAAATAGAACTAAGTTTCAAAAAGGCTCCATTCTCCATAGGCTCCACATTGAAGACATATTTAAGTATATATATAAAAGAAAGCCAATTGAGAAAACAATTTTATATTCCATTGTTCAAAAGAAAACTATTTGAAGAAGTTGAGAACAATTTCCAATGAAGCATCTTTTCAAATAATTTTTAAAGACATTAGAGTCTAAAATTTTCACAGGCTTACTAACAAAAACAATTTACAAAATTATCTGAAGAACTGAAATTGCCAGCTCACTGTTCCAGCAGAGGGTGAGTGGCTAGGTCCAGAAAGAACAGATCTCACATGGCACCTGTAAAATTTTCATACTCTGCTGACCATACCTCCCCCAAGGAGAAGAGCATTATTCAGATGAGGTCTTTGCTAACTATTAAGACCACTCAAACAAAGTTAGTATGGAGACTAACCAACTCTAGTTGTTATTGCTTCACTCATCTTGAAGGAACACTAAAA
This sequence comes from Callospermophilus lateralis, assembly GCF_048772815.1. Taxonomy (NCBI): domain Eukaryota; kingdom Metazoa; phylum Chordata; class Mammalia; order Rodentia; family Sciuridae; genus Callospermophilus; species Callospermophilus lateralis. The sequence goes on along the minus strand of NC_135312.1, from coordinate 90,728,984 downwards.
ATGACCAACAAAATACAATTAGGGTACAATGCTAAGAAACTGTTCTGCTTATAAAAAAGATAACTCTTTCCCCACAATGTTCTTTTTAGAGAAATTTTCTCATTTAAGGATCAGCTTTCTCTGTCTGAACTGCTTCTTCTAAAATTTTCAGCACAACCCGATGTGAGAATCCAGCCCTTTTTACCCCTTTGGAAAAATGCTACCTCCTTTTAAAAACCTGGAAGATCTAAAGAAAGTCATAAATCACTCTACCTTTTTCTAATCTAGGTATGATCCTCAAAGTTCTCATGTGTTCTTAGTTCACCTCAACAGATTCACAAATCTCAACTGTCTGCCTATTTCCTGAAGAACGGGTGGACAGCCTGGCAAAAATCAAGACTGAATTCAGATTTGTTCACCAACAAAATCTATTTAATGGGCAACCAACAGGTACAACTTCTTCTCATATGGACATATACGTTTTTAAAAGTAATGGATTTCACCACATTTTTATCCTGAAAACAATTCTTTGGTGGGATTTCTACGAGAATGTATATAAACAGTATAGAGGAAGAGCTTTCCTGTGATTATGATGGGATGGCAAGATCTTTGATTTCCGGAAGTAAAATATGAACATGATGACAGATATTGAACTAAAAGTCTAAATATAATGCTATGTTTTGTGCTTCTCTACTCTATTATTTCTCTTATTCAATGATGCGTGGCACTAGTAGTTATGTGACCAACTATAGACCATAAGAATAGCAGGCCAAGCTACTGAAAATATTAGAGTCTATCCTAGGCAACTTAGCAGGACTCTGACTTTAAAAAAAAAAAAAAAAAGGAAGGAAGAGAGGGGAAAAAAGGGTCCCTATCAAAGAGCTTAATAATCAGACATACTAGAATTATTTGTGAATAATGAAGCTATAAAGCAGCCATGTCAGGTAAGCCTTTATTAAAACTTAATGCCTGTCATTTGAGTTTCTTGAGCATTTACAGACTTACTTTCAATGACAAACATTATTTGTATATCAGATCAACATAACCCAAAGACATTAATGAAAACCAAGTTTCTATCATCAACCCTGCTACTGAAGTATAATTCTGCAAACAATATCCTCTCCAAAGTTCTATCATTTCCTCAAAGCTTATCAAAACTTCAGTGATACAATTATAGTGGTAAGACCAAGTTTATGGACTCTTCCCCTACTTCCAGGGTGCTCCACAATCATTTGTTATCCTAATTCTATGCTATCCATCTTGCACTTCACTTCATCAAAGGACTGAATGAGGTCATGCAGATTTCCCATCAGCACTTTACCATTACTGAAAATTAATTTTTTATTAATTTTTTTTTTTTTTTTGGGTACCAGAGAATGAACCCAAGGAGCAGTCCACCACTGAGTCACATCCCCAGCCCTTTTTTGTATTTTATTTAGAGACAGATTCTTGCTGAAATGATTAGGGGGCCGCTATATTGCCGAGATTGGTTTTGAACTTGTGGTCATGCTGCCTCAGCCTCGCTAGCCACTGGAATTACAGATATGAACCACGGCACCCAGCAAAAATTAATCTCTTGTATTAAGGAGTCATTTTTTTCAGAAGTACATTTGACTTGACTTAAAAACCACTTTTTTGATTCAGTACTAAAACAGCCTTTAGCTGGGTGTGGTGGTGCACACCTGTAATCCCAGTGGCTCGGGAGGCTGAGACAGGAGGATCGCCAAGTTCAAAGCCAGCCTCAGCAAAAGTGAGGTGCTGAGCACTACTGAGACCCTCTCTCTAAATACAAAATAGGACTGGGGATGTGGCTTGGTGGTTAAGCATTCCGGAGTTCAATGCCCAATACCAAAACCAAAACCAACAGCCCTTACCTCAAAGCTTTATGCTGGATCAAATGAGGGTATGTATGAGAACAAAGTGGAATACATGCTGTGACAAGGAAATTTTGAAATTTGAGAATTTATACTCAGCTGACCATTCAGCAGACAATAAATGCTATAACTCAGACAGGTGCAATGGTACACACCCATAATCCCAGAGAATAAGGAGGCTGAGACAGAGAATTTCAAGTTTGAGGACAGCCTCAGCAAATAAGTAAACTTAATGAGATATTGTTTCAAAACAAAAAAAGGGCTGGGGATGTAACTTGGTGGTAAAGTGCCTTTGGGTTCAATCCCCAGTACCCCCCCCCCAAAAAAAAATCAAAAGCTTTAACTGTTCATGTTAAAGATCAAATTTATCATAATTTTTATTAGCTTTTAATGAAACTTCTGTATATCATATATAGGAAAAAATACCCAGGAAGGAGGACTTCTCAGAAATATATGGTTACTAGCAGCTATTTCAACAGGATACTTAACAAAAACTCTTTAAGATATTAACAATTTTCACAGAACTCTCGATTTTAGAAACACAATATTCAGCCCCTTTAAAATTTTTTGGGGGGCTGACGTTGTGGCTCAGTGGGAGAACGCTCACCTAGCACACGTGAGGCACTGAGTTCAATCCTCAGCACCACATAAAAATAAAGGAACTGTGTCCACCTACAACTTAAAATATATAATTTTTTGGGGGGAGTGGGTACTGGAGATTTAATTCAGGAGTACTCAGCCACTGAGCCTCATCCCTAGCCCTGTTTTATATTTTATTTAGAGACAAGGTTCTGAGTTGCTTAGTGCCTTGTTTCTGCTGAGGCTGGCTTTGAACTTGTGATCCTCTTGCCTCAGTCTCCTGAGCCACTGGGATTACAGGCATGTGCCACCTAGCCTGGTTAAAATCCATGTTATTTGTAATTTCTTCTGAGAAATCCTGAAAGTTTCTTTTATCTTAGGGATTAACAGGTTCTGCACAATGTCTCATTACATCACTGATGAGGCATTAACTTCCTGCTTAGTCCTAATTATAGGTCAGATAAATTTTATTCATTAGCCAAGATACCAAGAATGGCTTGGATCACCCTGAAGGTAAGTCACTTTATTCAAGCTGGGCCTGGTGGAATGCATTTGCAGTCCCAGTAAGAGAGGACTGTGTGAACCCAGGAATTCAAGGTCAGACTGGGTAAACAGAGAAGACATAGTCTCCAAAAACAAAAACAAAACAACAACAACAACAAAAAACCACCAGTCTTATCTGGACTGGACCAAGACAGTAAGTCAAAGTTAGGTTCTAAGCTTTACTCCTTGAAACCTAATAAAGCACTTCATAAACATGAAAAACCAAAAATAATCATCAATTTAGTGGTAGAAAATATGCTAATTATACATTAGCCATATTATAAAAAGGTTAGGATAACATGAATAAATACCTTGAAACAAGTTAACAAAGAAATTATGAATCACCAATGAGATCCCAAAGGTTAAATAGGACAAATTCAGCCATGAAAATTTGGGTCAATGTCTCTGAATGATACAAAGTAAGATTAAGATGAAAGTGTAGCTGGAAGATACAATTCAGATGTTTGAACAAGGCATAAAAATACTTCACTGAAATCTCAGCAGCTCCGAAGGCTGAAGCAGGAAGATCACAAGTTCAAAGCTAGTCTCAGCAACTCAGTGAGACCCCTGTCTCTAAATAAAATATGCAAAAGGGCTGGGGATGTGGCTCAGTGCATAAGTGTCCCTGGGTTCAATCCCAAGTACCAGAAAAAAACAACAGTTCATTGAACTTTTCCCCTCCCCATATAACAAGGCCAAGACACCGTTCTGAGAATAAATCTTATTACTGATAATTATACTATTCAATACTGATGTAAGATTATTGCTATGGCAGCAAGACCAAATCAAGACAAAATTTCCAGTTAGAGAATAAAAACAGTTTAATTTTGTCAATTTCAAAACACTGATTTGTTTTGGCAAGGGGAATCAAGTACTTGTAAAAGAAAAGCCACACAGTAACAATGACAAAATAGTACAGTAGTTTAGATAAACCTATCTTTAGTAATAAGCAAACCTTGTACGAACATCAAGATTCCCCTTAACGTCTTTTAAACATTACTAACACATTGTTGAAAGTGAGGTTGTACAAAGTTTATATGTTTGTTTTCTCCAAAGAGATTCTCCTGGGTAACAAGTCTTCCTCATTTTTCATCCCCTGGGACTAGATTATCATGCCCAACACTGATTAAGCATTAAGCCCCAGTTAAGTATTGATTAGATTATTATCCTCTACAACTGGGGTTCTTAATACAGAATAAGAGGGGTTTCAGCATCACCTAGAAAACATTTCAAAATTGTCTGTTTTCAGATAAAATGATTCAGTTAATCTCAAAACTCTATGTAGCTATTCTTTAAAAACTGAGCATTCTGAAATTAAAATCCAACTGTTAAAACCCACATGTACAACATACAATATACAGTCGGATTTGTATACACTAATAGAAGCTGCTATTTTAAAACTAGTACAAAAGTCAATCTAGGATTTAAGAATTTGAACATTTAATTTCTTCAACAGAAAGAAATCATAGCAAAATGCTTTTGAAAATCCTCAAGAGTTTTATCTTGGATAACAAGTTGCACCTGAACTTAGAACTGACATACAGTTTTTTCCAATGCTAGCAAGAGTATTCAACTTTACATCTACGCGATTAACAAAAACTAGAATTAGTAGCAAATGAGCCACAAGAATGAAAGAGAAGGATAGTATCAGCCACCATTTTTCAAATTAAACAATGAGGTTATTATATGATCACATCACTCAGTTAAGCACCTATCCTGCATAGTAAGCCAGCTGTAAAACCACCTTAGGACCATATAAAAGAAACATTCTCAAGACTCAAGTGCATCCAGCTTATAGACTGGTAGAGGACAGAAAGTGTATTTTGCTCACTTTAAGATGCCTCTAACACTTAACTGGCACGTGGAAGTTTCTAGCACTTAAAAAATTAAACTCACTCCTTTCATATATTCTTTTTTGTTGTTTTTGAGGGGGGGGGAGAGGAGAGAGAGGGAGGGAATTTTTTAATATTTAATTTTTTTTTTTTTTTTTTAGTTTTCGGCGGACACAACATCTTTGTTTGTATGTGGTGCTGAGGATCGAACCCAGGCCACACACATGCCAGGTGAGTGCACTACCACTTGAGCCACATCCCCAGCCCCATATATTCTTAATACACCAATCAGTTATAACTAGTTATAGTAGTGAAATCCCCATTTTTTAAATATCAAGTGGGTAAGAGAAGCTTACTTCAGGTGGAAATCTGATTTGAACCTTAGTTACTAGCTATGGGACTAGATAAGTAACTTAACCTGTCTCTGTGCCTGTTAACCTCATTCATAAAATGGAGCTAATACTCAAAGTTAGAAAGTGTTCATTATAGTAAAGGCTTTTATCAGAAGCAGGTATATACAAAGTAAACCTTTTAAAATGACAAAACCCAATAGATCATTTACAAGTGCAGTGGTTAAGAGAACACTAGGGAACCAAATGACCTGGGTTTTCATCCCAACTCTGCCACATATGAAATTAGGCGTTTTCCCCTCTTAGCGTCTGTGCCCATTTTCTGATTTCAAAATAGAGATACAAGTGCACCTACTTCCTTGTTTTATATTAGTTAATACAAGTTTTGTTTCTAATAGTTATAACATACTGTAAATTATGAAAACATGAGTTTTCTTTTAGGTTTGGTTCATGTTCGATTTTGGGTAAAGTTTACAAATATCCTCAAAACATATGTACTGCAGTCATTTTGTTTAATGGGAGTGGTAGAATTACCTATGGCCCCAAACACCAATCATTTTGGAGTTCCCACTTTTCTGATTTTCATTGCCTAATAGACCTACTTACGACCATAATACAGGTTGGTACAGATAAAAATTACAACAAAAGACAAAGGGTAAGATTATTTGATTGGTCTAAGAATAGCCATACTAAAAAATCATACTGAAGGAAAAAAAATTGTTCTATGGCTTGATCAAACAAATTATTAAAGGTTCAAAGTATTCCAATAATATATTTGGGAAGAATATAAACATATCTCAATAATATCTTTCTTGGGGCACTTCAGATACAAATAAATTCAAAGTATGTGAAAGCACAACAAATATCATACTGATACCAATGGTTAACTTGATTCCTTAAGAGGAAGGTTAAAAGAAAAGGAAAACCCTTCAGAATTGTCCCCTCAATAAAACTTTTTGGAGCTGGGAATATTTTTTAAAAGCTTCACATGTGGTATATCAAACCATAAACAAGTTAAAACTTTCTACAGGTTGGATCAACCATGTCCCAGAAACACTGGTTCTCCAATTTGGAAAGTGTTTTATGTCAAGACTCAGTCTTATATAATTCTTTATAATAGTTTGAACAAAAGATAAGCTGGTATTAATTGCTAGACTAGAAATCATAGTTAAAAAACAAAATCAAACCTGTTTATGTGAATTATACACTGATATTAAAAAGCAGTAGTATTCTTTTGTAACTATTAAGAGTGACATGCCAGAGGCCTGTTCAAAGTCACACAGTAACCCATGTGTCCTCAAAAATACCTTTCTTTTTACTGCTGGCATCCCAGTGTTTAGAACAGTGCCTAGAAATCTATTAGGCACACAAGAATTGTTAATATATAACAGATACCCATCCAATAAAGACACATGGATAAATCTGCTCAGAGCTAAAATTCTAATTGAAGCATTTCTCCTCAATGGTCACTCTCTACCATTATGTTACTGCCTCTCTAGAGTTTTTAAATCATTAAAGTAGTGTCACAGCAGCTGGGTATCACCTGTAAAAGAAAAAAAATCAATGAGACCTTCCTTCAAAGTGTTTTATTCCACACGGATAAAAATGTGAGATTATTCTCCACTGTAGTGGCCTGAACTAATTCCAAACAAAAAATCTTGATTTGTACTGAATATTATGTTCTCAAGTATGCTGTAAAATAAAACTAGGATCCTATGTGAGTTTGCCCTCTGGTCACATAAAGGTTATTATTTAAAAATAATCTTTAAAAGTTTTAAATCCTAAAAAGGTCTTCTTCCTTTCCTTTGCTATTATTTCAAAAAACACAGGTATTCTGCATCAACCCATAGTGACAATACAATTTCAGCATTAGTTATCTTAAAGAGTTAAGATTTCAACTTTCATCAAACAGCAGTTTTGCCAATCAAACTCCAAAGTTATATTTAGTAAATGCAAATTAAGCAGCACTGAGCCTGTTTTGGTAAAGTCAAATCCTTGCCATTCCTTCTTTAGAATTCTCTTTATAAAGTATCCTATCAAAACTAAAGTTTTATCCTAAAACCTCCCCTTGTGTCCTATCTTCTAGTAAGGCTGAATTTATTCCATGACATTTTTTTCAAGTTAGCTGTAAATACTCCACCCTCCTTGATTGTGCAAGAACCAAATACAGCACACATACACAAGTTACACAAAAGGTAAATACAGTCCGAGAGTATGAATTTAAGTAAATTTCGAGCAGTGGGTCTCAAAGCAGGGTCCAATCCGATATAAAACTTAACACTTAAAAAAGAATATTATTACGAAAGGAGATGCCGGAAAGGGCCTGAACCAGTTAAAGCAGCCGCCATCTTAAAATGCGGGACAGAAGTTAGAGCAAGAAAATGAGACTAAACCACCGGAGGTGGAGGTTCCGCTCATCCCCAGAGCTTTGAGAAATCCTAGCCTTTTCTCAACTTAGATCGATAATTTACTATCAAACCACATTTCAAGCAGCGAAACAATCCTTCTTATGGCTGTTATTAAATGGGCAGAGGCAAAAAATAGGTACACCTAGTTTCCCTTTACTGCCATCCCCCCTTCCAAGCCAAAAGAAAAAAGGAGCTTCCAGAGGCTTTTACATCAGTTCCCGGTGCCTCGGAAAATTAGCTTCGGGTGCAAGCTGCAACTACAAAACATAGGAAGTGGCAACACTGTGTCAGTACACCTCCTCCCAACCCTACTCATTCTTGTGTAACCTTCCCTGAGTCGACCAAGTTTCATTCACTTCAGCAGGCCAGAGTTCCACCCTGACCCTCAGTAAAGTTCAGGACTCACAGCTCTCCTCATTTCTTAGTTTACTACTTTTTCTTTTCCCCTCGAGAAAGTCTAGAGCCTTTATCTTAGAACTAAAAAATTTTTGAAGAACCAAGAATACGAAGCATCGTGACATCTGCTGGAACGTCTCTCCGCAATTCCAACACCTTAATCGGACTTTGAATAGAAAATCGAAGCGCCTCAAGTCTCTTTTTTTCTCGCTCACAATCAGCACCGATTCCAATGAAACATAGAATAACACCTCGCTTGCCACAAGTTCTGTTCCCCAGTCTCAAACCTCATTTCATAAAGCATATCTTCTTTTTCCACCTCCCAGTGAAAGAAGTAACCCCAAGAGGTATTTTCAGAGTTATATGTCCCTTCCACCCCCACGATTTCCTCCGGGCCCAGGTCTTCCTTTCCTCCCACGACCCCATTCCTTTCAGTCCCAACAATATACCTTATTAATCCGTTTCAGCGCCATAGTCTGTGCTTTTCGTCTGGCTCCTCACTATCTCGGTGTGTGCTCAAAGGTCCGGCCAAAACTCTTGATTATCCGGGCGGCGGGGAAGGATTGTCTCTTCGTCTCACACCGGCTGTGCCAGACACAGGCGCCTTTTTGCAAAAACGGAGCAGATCAGCACTTGCACTGGCCCCGGAGAGACCCTGAAGATTCCAGGTCCCTCAAAACGGTCGCGATCCGGGGTGGGTGGGGTGGCAAAGCCACCAACAGCCTCTATGCCGTGCTTCGGACCGAAGTGGGGGCGAGGGTGACGGGAAGAACGGAGGGGTGGCTACAAGTTTAACTTCCCGGTCTCTCCAAAGGAAGAGACCCGGGTGGGAGAGGAGGAAGCGTAGGAGAAAGGGGTGGGTGCGGGGCAGGGTCCGGAGCCCAGCAGAGGAGGAGCCGGGGCCTAGTCGGCGCTATGCCGGCGTCACTAGGGCAAAGAAAGGCAAGGGGGGAGGGGGAAACAGGAGTCTCCGGACTGACGCCGGGCTTCTTTCCGTTTCGGCTCGAAGGTTTGGCCGGGGTAGAAAAGGAAATGAAGGAATAGACTTAATGTGTGTTCCTCTCCCCGAAGCTATAGCTTTTCAGTGTCGCCCCTGACGCCACCGTACACTCCGCCTTCCAGCGCGCTCTCGCGCGCGCCCGCCTAGCCACCACCACCGCCACGCGCCCGTGCTGCCCCTGAAGCTCCGGCTTAGGCGCGAGGACGCGCCCATTCCCCCTCCCCTTTAAGCAGAAGAGGCCCGGGTTTCTCCAGCCTCCCCGCCCTACCCCACCCAACCCAACAGGCTGGCCACTCAAGCCACCCAGGGCCCGTATTTCCCCTCTTACCCGGCCGGCCAGTGGGCCGGCCTCCCTTCCCTTCCCCTAGCTGTCCACACCCACGCGTACAGAGGGGCCGGGGCCTCCCTCAAGCTGCGGCCTCGGCCTCCTCCCCGCGCGGCAGCTGGTGCCTCCCCGGCCCTACGGGGCTCACGCGCACGACACAGCCACAAGATGTCCGCTCTGACGGAACTACTGCCAGCTGCCACGCTCCGCCCCTCCCCCCTCCTCCTGCCTCTTCACCGCCGCGTATCAGTCCGCCAACGCCGCCGTCGCGAGCACAGGATGAATCTAAGGGTGAAGGGGAACGGTTTACTTCCCACGTCCGGGGCCGAGCGAATCTGTACCACCCCTTTTCCTTGTCCTTTTCGGAACAGCCCCTTCTTACTAAACGGATCTGAGGTTGGACTGGGAGGGCGGGGGACGGAGGCGGGTCATGGGCTGAGGGCGGGGGGAGACGAGTGGCGGAAACAGACTCAGAGAAGCATCGAGAACCGGAAGGAGACCATGGGAGGAAGGTAATGAAAGCAGCAGCTGCGCGGTGGAGCCCCACGCCCCTCCCAACCTCGTCCCCTAGTTTCCTCACTTGGTATTGAGGAGGTGGGTCTCGCGAGAACCTCGTGGCCGGCTAACCGGAGCTGCAGCTCTGCAATGACTTAAGGGCAGTTTTGTGCGCTCTTCCTGACTGGGTCCCGCCCCCAAATCACAAATTATCGCGAGATGCCCTGGGACGCCGGCTCGAACAGGGACAGGTCGCTGCCAGGGAAGCACCGCCCCTGAATGCTTATGCGGGTGGGAGGGAGAGGAAATGGAATTCCCCCGACTGATCTGAGCGCGCGCCGACACATCCCTCGCTCACGCGCCCAATCAGGAATGTGCGGTGGGAGGTACCAGGGATTAACTAGTGGATACCTTTAGTCAAGGTTGAGCAGAGTTTCTGAGGTTTCCGGTGGAACAGGTGAATGGTATTTACTCCCCCTGCTCTCGTGGGCTGGCTACCCACCGAGAGGAGGCGCCTAGCAAAATAGAAACTGTAATTTAAAATAGACCCAGGCCGACAGCTGATAGCTTTCCCCGGTGCCGAAATTAGTGCATTTCTAACCCCAGGGGCTCAATACTGAGAAGAGCAGGCCAGCTCGAATCCCAGAGTTACAGCAGCTTCGAAATCCTAATTATGAATTGAGTAGAGAGGGGAGGGTTAGGGGCGGGCCATTTCTGCAGTCCATCGCCACCACACGGCAAGGTTTAGATGTGAGAACAGGCTCAAATACCCCGCCACCCCCTTCTCTTGCCATGTTTCAGTTTTTGAGCCAGAAAGTGGTGAAGTTGCAAGAAATCAGGTAGCGTTTTGGGTTAGAAAAACTAAATACTTAACTGAAATATCGGCGAAAGGCGGGGGTGTGCAGATAGCAGTGGCCTATTTTAATCTGCTGGGTGTAAGGTACGAGTATTTTTGCTTTTCAGTGTATCTTTCAGGCAAAAAGTAGTAGGACCTTAACTTTTTATCTGGGGATATAATTTAGGTGTAGAGCACTTGCTTAGCGAGTTACGAATCTCTGAATTTGAGCCCCAGAACCCTCCAAAATTATATATATATAAAAGTTGGCTACTTGAAGCTTTTTTTTTTTTTGCTTGAAGCTTTTTAACACTCCTCAATGATCCCACTTACAAAAGGATTACATAGAAAAATACACCTGTTTTTAAAATATACTTAATTTAGAAAAACTATTGCAGAAAGTAATAAAAATTTCACAGGTTAGTGATAAATTGTCTAATATACTGTTCAAGTGAACATATAGTGAACTAGAGCAATTAAAGAGTGTTTCTCAAACTAATGTCAATAAAAGTCACCTGGAGTTTTGTTCAAAATGCGGATTTTGATTTAGTAGTAGGGGCTGGAGCCTGAGATTATGCATCTTAAACAAACTCCCAGGTGATGCGGATTCCTTCCCCACCCCCTTACCCCGATTTGAACCATTCTGTAAGTGCCCCAGTCATGGCCTACTGGATACCTCTGTCCCTTTCCTTTGTTCCTTCTTGAGTAATCTTTATTGTTCTCTCCTCTAGCTAGCCAATTCACGAGGTTAGGCATGAGGGTGGAGGGAGAAACTTAGGTCTAAGGTCTTGCTGGTTGCTTCCGTATGTGTGATATAGTTCTGGTTACTAATCTTCTATTTCTTCACTGCTAAACTAGATGTAATAATAACTATCCTTTCACGTGGAATTATTGTGTGGTTTAGATGTCATAAAGTTGTGAAAGGACCCTGAAGACTTCACAGTGTTGTATACATGTTAAGTTATTGAAGTAAACATTCAGGCATTAACTGGCCATTTTGTGAAATAAATGTATAATAGTAATAATAGGTATGGGTAAAATTTATGCAACTTTTACCAGGTATTGTGTTTATTAGCTCCCCTTTACAAATGAAGAAACTGAAGCACAGATTAGGTTTCTATCCTAAGTGATAGAAGAATTTGAATTCATATGTTTAATTTAAGAATATTTATTTCATAGAGTAACATGTTTTATATTTCTACTTTAAATGTCATCTGAATCTAACTTATTTCTCCTATTTCATTTTTTTAGAAGCCAGGGTACAAGAATAGTAGGAAACATTCCCATTTACCTAAGGGGAAGTCATAATATCCAAGGAGGTCCAAGAAGAAAAGCCCCAGAGAAACCAATTTGAGTTACCTTAATCTAAACAAGCTTCAGTATAAAGGTATGATGGAACATTACTGCTGTGGATTAACGGAGCACAATAGACTGGAAAAATTTGAGGTCAGAGTTCTTAACTTTTTTGTGCCTCAAACCACTTTAACAATCTGATAAAACCACCCACAATTTTCAGAATAATGTTTTATACATGTATAAAATGAAATTCATTGTATTATATATAAAGAAAAATGTGAAATACAGTTATCAAAAAATTAAGGAAAAACAAACTTGTGAACATGTGCTTTATTTAAAGTAAACATATGCTTTATTAACAGTAAGGAAGATCTAGTGGTGGTGGTGGTGGGGTCTGATGAAGACCAAAGTTTTGAAATAATAATGAACTTAAACGACATTTCCAGAGTTTGCAAGAATTGCAATGTGATATAAAGTATCTGAACTATCTATTGGTACTACAAAAGTAGGTACAGCTAATATTATTGTTGAAGGAATACAAAATTTTTAGGCATAAGTAAAAGTGTAATTTTTTTCCCACCCAAGCTCACACATGCCCTCATTCCCTCATTTTTATCCATGAACTGCATGTTTAAAAAGCTTAGGTTAAGTCTTGAAATCAGATTTGTGAAATTTTAATGTACAATTCTAATTGATATTCCTGAAATTTTAATGTACAATTCTAATTGATATTCCTAACTATAGTAATTCATCAGGAAAAGTTTAATTACAACCAGTATACTTTAAGAAGGTATTGAAGTGTGTAATATATTGAGGCAACAGTTTTAACATCGCATTTTTTGATTTTTCCCTCTATTTTGGGGTAACTATGAAGGTACTCTATGGAAAATTGAAGTATTCAGAATGATTCATTTTCCAAGCATTCTGGTTGTTTTAGGTTTTATTATATTCACATTCATTAATTACATGCCTTTGTAGATAAGGTGTGAAAGAATTACAAAATGAAAATCAAGGATCAAAGAAATTCAGATACTATATGTTTAAGTTTTTAAATAGGTTTTAACAATTGTTGTATTTATTATGTGCTGGCTCATTTAATTCATTGTCTCATCATCCCTGATATACAGATGAAAACTCAGGGCTATACAACTAGTAAAGAGCAGAGTTAGGTTTTAAACTGAAGTAGTCAGACCTTAAAGCCTACACTCTTAAGCCCTAAGCTGTTTGTTTTTAGCTCTTCAGTTATTAGTCAATATTAAATTTCCCTTTAGTGCAAAATATACCTGCTTGCTACCTCAAATTGTTAATGTTCTCCTTACTATTGCAGGTAAAATTCTCCCAGTGACTAAAAGGGATTTTCCAAAACCTACTTTTTTAATATTAATTATATCCAATTCTTCCATTAAATAAGTAGTATACTAGTTAGGGCTGGAAAATAGATTTTGTTCTACAGAAATTTTTATTGTAATGGAGTTTTGCTAAAATGATGAAATCTGCTGGGCCTGGTGGTGCACACCTGCAATCCCAGCGGCTTGGAAGGCTGAGGCAGGAGGATCATTAGTTCAAAGCAGCATCAGCAACTTCATGAGGCCCTAAGCAACTCAGCAAAGACCCCGTCTTTAAATAAAATACAAAAGAGGGCTGGGGATGTGCCTCAATGGTTAAGAACCTCCTGGGTTCAATCCCCAGTAAAAAAAAAAAACCACATCAAATCTGCCCATGCCTTTTCCTGTCCTCCAAACATACTTTCACATTTGCAATCTAAACTTTTATGTTTTGCATAACATACATATATGATGCTGTTGTAAAATGTGTATATACATCTGAAGTAACATTGTGTGTATATTTTCCCCCGTACTGATTATTAAATCCAGGGCCTTACAAATGCTTGGAAAGCATTTTACCACTGAACTACATCTCCACCCTTTTTTTTTTTTTTTAAATATTTTTAGTCATACATGGACACAATATTTTTATTTTGTTTATTCATTTTTATGTGGTGCTGAGGATCAAACCCAGTGCCTCACATGTGCAAGACAAGTGCTCTGCCACAGAGCCACAACCTCAGCCTATCTGCCCTTTTTAATTTTGACACAGGCTCACCAAGTTGCCCAGGCTGAATTTGAATCTGCCTCAGCTTCCTGAGTTGTTGGGATTACAGGCATGTGCAACTGAATGCTGCTTCCCAGCAGCTTTTTGATGGCTTATGATAGAGCAGGCTATGATTAGCTCAAATTTTTAAATAGTTCACATATCTAGTGATGTAGATAACCTACTTTACAGTTGCAAGTAAAAATATTTTCATTATTTGATTTATTTGAATTATAAGGGTAGAAATGGGTCTATTGAAAAAAAAAAGAGTCTTGTTTTTATCTTGAAATCTGGAATACGCTAAAAGTTTCTGTTTTAAATACTGAAAGAAACATTTATATTCAGAAATCTGTGAAGTTAAAAAGTATTGAAAAGACAACTTAAAAGCAGTCCTCTCTAAGAATGTTAAATTGAAGTCTGATAAACTTTCTAATTATAATAGATCAGATTTTTCTTGCATGAGTTGACATAAAATATGAGAAAAATATAAAAGATAAAATTACCCCCATGAACTTGGCAAATAATAATCTGGATAGAAGATGTGCCAGTGTCCTGATATGTGAGTTCTTCAGTAACCATGTTATTATAATAACTTGAGTAGAGGAGTTCATTTAAATATCCTTCTGAATAAATATATTTAATATAGATCAGTACTGTGTGTGTACTTACTAATGTTCTATGTTTACTTGTATCTTTATAAAAATCTGTCACAGAATTTTATAATTTGCCAAGGATGCTGGGTCTAATACAATATATACCCCATTTTATCAGTTTAATTATTTGAAAATGCTATGGTCAAGACTAATATTCAGAATGTACATTTAGATTTTTTTTGGAATAGGTATTTGGAACCCAACCAAATATTACTTCACATTGTTTGCATTAAAAAAAAAGGTAATTTTTATATTTGCTAGTCCAGAATCTGATTTTTATTAATGGGGTTTAAGAAAAATGTACTTTCATGCTAAGAACATCATTTTTACCGAAATGGATAGGTTTTGTAGCATATAAGGAATGATGATAATCAAGTCTTTGTCATAAAAATAAATTACCACATTCTTTTCATATAAAAACTTAACCTTCATTAATGTTCAGAGTATTACTAGTTATCATATCCCAAAAGTAGAAATAACCCAAATGTCCATCAGCTGATGAATGGTTAAACTGTGATATATATAAGACAGAATAGTATTAATAAGAAGGACAAAATACCAACACGTTATGTGTATCCTGAAACTTGAAAACTTTCTGCTGAGTGAAAAAGCAGACACAAAAGCCGAGCACAATGGCACACACCTGTAATCCCAGTGGCTTGGGAGGCTAAGACCAGAGGATTGCAAGTTCAAGGCAGTCTCAGCAAAGTAGAGGCACTTAGTAACTCAGGGAGACCTTGTCTCTAAATAAAATACAAAATAGGGATGGGGATATGGGGATGTGACTCAATGATTAAGTGCCTCTGAGTTCAATCCCCAGTACCAAAAAAGAAAAAAAAGCAGACACAAAAGGCCACACATTGACATATTGTATGATTAATGAAATGATCAGAAGCAGCAAATCCATAAGGACAGAAGCTGGATGTTTCATTGCCAGGAACTAGAAGCAGGGGGAATGAGGAATGAATACCAATGAGTATAAGGTTATTTGCCGGAGGGTGATGAAAATTCTAAAATTAGATAATAATGATGGTTCTTTGCTTTGTATACACTAAAATCCATTGAATTTTATACTTTAAAAGAGTTAATTTTATGTATATGAATGATCTCAATATAGATGTTTCTCTTAAAAAGTAATTTAAATTAGAATCAAAATATGAAATCAACCTGGAAGCTTAGTAAATATTTTCAGTATTTCATAATATGAAATAAATGAGATACAGCATTCTTGTAACACAGAAAAAGTGAAAAATTAACTTGAGGGTTTACCTCAGTAAAACAATGTAATTTTACATTTGATTTTAATAAGCATTTGCTGTCAAACAGTCTTTAATTTGGAACTATTTTATCAATATTACTTCCTTAATAAAACATAATGACTAAAATTAATTTTTATGTTTGTGTATGCACATGAATACTGGCATCAAACCCAGAGCCTAGTGGGTGCCAGGTAATCATTCTACCACTGAGCTACACCCCCTAGTGAAATTAACTTTTAAATAGTGTTGTATTTCATTGGATATAAATGTTCATAGTTATGACCAGAAACATATACTCAATTTTGGCATACTCCAAATATAAAAGTTTCCTTAAAAAAGAAAAATAGGGAGGTTCTCATGAAAATCAAAGAGAGACCAGAAGAGGAAAGGAACCAAGGGGATATGGAGTAGGGGAGGGAAAGGAGAAATACTGGGGAAAAGTTGACCAAATTATATTGTTATATTGTGTGCATGTATGAATGTGTAAAGAATCTCGCTATTATATTTAATTATAATGCACCAATAAAAAATATAGAAGAAGTTGTTCCTTATAATTTCACATGAAATTAGGTTAAAAATCAGGAAAAATCATCTATTTGGAGGGTTGGGTATTTAACAATAATATAAATTAAAATTACTTAATTTTACCGTAAAAAGGTCTTCAATAATGATACAAAAAAACTAAACAGATAATATATTTTTGAACCAGAAGGGATCAATGTCTTACCAATCTTTGATTTATTATTTAGATAATTGTGGGAATTCTTAAATAAGATAGTGATGATAAATCTAAAATTTATTAAACTTTAGGAATGATTATGGCAATGCTGTACATAGTGGTTCTATAGAATCAGATGATATCTAAATGACTTAAAGGAGTCATTTAAGTGAGGTTTTTATTTTGATATAGCCACCCTTGGTACCCACAGGGAAGTAATTTCAGGACACCCATTCCTTACCAAAAGCCTTGTATGCTCAAGTATCTTATATAAAATGGCATAGTGTCTGTATTTAACTACCCATGCCCTCCAATGTACTGTGTGTGTGTGTGTGTGTGTGCATGTGTATAGGCTAAGCAAATATCTATTTTCTCATGCAGTTATGTAACAAGATGTTTTAACTCTATCAATATTTAAGTATTATTAATTTTTCATCATAGTATTTAATGCCAGAAGAAAAGTTAAGTACTTGGCTGGGGATGTGGCTCAAGCGGTAGCGCGCTCGCATGCGTGCGGCCCGGGTTCGATCCTCAGCACCACATACAAACAAAGATGTTGTGTCTGCCGAAAACTAAAAAAATAAATAAATATATACATAAAAAAAGAAAAGTTAAGTACTACTCACACTTCACATCCTCTGCTGAGGAAGGGGTTAGTCTATTTTCAGAAGAATGAAAGACAGTTGCTTATCACATCAGGCAAAATTATGACCTTATTGTGTGTTAGTGTGTTTATATATGTATATATCTGTATATATGTGTGTGTGTGTGTGTGTGTTGGTGGGTGGTTATAGATAGACACAATACCTTTTATTTATTCATTTTATGTGGTGCTGAGGATTGAACCTAGTACCTCATGCATGCTAGGCAAGCATTCTACTACTGAGTCGAAACCCAAGACCTTATTGTCTTTATTTGAAGATTATGTATAGTTTAAGGAGATTCATATGGGTAACAAGTTGACATCAAGTGGACTTGTGGTTAACTTATGTGTTAACTTGATTGGGCCTAGGGATTCCCCAGATGGTTAATAATATATGGTTTCTGGGTGTACCCATGAGTTTTTCTGGGAGAGATTAGCTTTTGAGTCAGTGGACTAAGAGAGTAAATAAGATTATCTTCAACAATGTAAGTGAGCTTTATTCAATGCCTTGAGGGTCTGCACAAAACAAAATGGCACAGGAAGGGTGAATTTACTTCCTGTTTGAGGTAGAACATCTGCCCTCAGATATCACCATTTCTAGTACTCTGACCACTGGGTTCAAACTGTGACTTGCAGCATTGCTCCCTCCCCCTCCCGTTCTCAGGCCTTTGGACTTTTACACCCTGACTTTCATTCTTCATTTTGCAGATAAAAGATGTGGGACTTCAGGGCCTCCAATGTGAGTCAATTCCATTGTTTCTGTTTTCTCGGAAAACCCTTATTAAAACACTCCTCATCACTATAAGGTCTCCTGCCTGTAGAACATACAGAATTCCAGCTAACACCATTATATTTGTTCAGTTTAATGTGACTTTATTGGCCTTTCTATACTTGCTAGCTTGAAATTTAGTTACTGTAACATTGTTCTATTCATGGTAACATGATAACATGTTTTTAAACAATCTTGCTTTCTTTTTTTGAAATATTCTTTTTTTTTGAGAGAGAGAGAGAATTTTTTTAATATTTATTTTTTAGTTTTCGGTGGACACAACATCTTTGTTTGTATGTGGTGCTGAGGATCGAACCTGGGCCGCACTCATGCGAGCACGCTACCGCTTGAGCCACATCCCCAGCCCTACAAATATTTATTCTTAAGTTTAGGTGGATAAAATATTTTTTATTTTACATTTATGTGGTGCTGAGGATCGAGTGCCTCATGCATGCTAGGCGAGCGCTCTACCACTGAGCCACAACCCCAGCCCCAGTCTTGCTTTTGCTGTAGAGTAAAGTAGCATAAAGAGATTGTCATTCACATTGTTAATCAGTGATGTTTAGGTCTGAGTAGGTTGTGTGGGGGTCTAAGCCAAAGAATGTTAATGCAATAGAGATTTCTGGGTTTGAGGCTACAGCTCAGTGTCAGCACTTGTCTAGCATGTGTGAGGCACTGGGTTCAATCCTTAGCACCACATAAAAAACAATGAAACACATAAAGGTATGCTGTCCATCTACAACTACCAAACAAACAAACAAAACAAAACAAAACAACAACAAAAAACTACTCCCATTTCACTAAACACTTATTTAAAAAAAATGTAATGACTATTATGTGCTAGGCACTCTCCTAGGTACTGAAGATACATAGATGAAAAACCCAGATAACATCTATAAGAAATTCTTATAAGTAGGAAGACCAGTAAGCATCTGACAACACAATGGATTGTTTTTAAGGACATAAATGTGTGTCTTATATTATTGTATCTAACTTAGCTGCGGTTGATCAGGGAAAGTTTCTTGAAGAAGAGAGTTTATTAAAATAAGTGGGAAAAAAACAAGCTGAGGCAAAGTTGGGGGAAAAAAAGAAAAGAAAAAGCAAGGAAGACTCCTAGGTAGAGGGAACAACATGCAAAGTCTCAGAGATGACCTGGAAAGTTTGGGAAACCACAAGTACGCGTGTGTGTGTGTGTGTGTGTGGTGAGAGAGAGAGAGAGAGAGAAATAAGAGGACAGGAGAGGACTAGGGTTGTGGCCTAGTGATAGAGCATTTGCCTACCATGTGTGAGGCACTGGGTTCGATTCTCAGCATCGCATATGAATAAATGAATAAAATAAAGGTCCATCAACAGCTAAAAAATATTTAAAAAAGAGGACATGAGAAAAGATGAGAAGAACAAAGACAGTTAAAAGATACAACTATATACTTTTATTCTGAAATGGAAAGGATGGGGAAATTGAATTTATAAAAATGACTTGATCAGATTTTTATTCACAAAAAACTATAATAGCAATAAGGATGTATCAAAATTGTATGTAAGGGTAGAGATTAGAGGTAAGGAGAACAGTTAAGGTACTAATGAAATAATCCAGAAGAGATATGATTGTGAAAAAGAGCTAAGATACTTGCCCTAAGAAAAATTAGTTACTGGATAGTACTTGCCTAAAAGCATTTTTTTTTTTTTTTAGAATTTCCTCTCCATACATATAACAAAATCATATATATAACATAACAAAGTATAGCATCCTAATATAAATAACTTAAAACGTAAATGTGTGAATTCCCTGTGCACTTAGCTCTTAAAGAACTGTGAAACTAAAGTTTACCTATTACATATTAGACATAGAACAATGTAAGCTAATAAAATATCTATGTACTATATGATTTTAATTTTTTGCAAATTAAATTGCTTCTTGAAACAAATACAGGCAAACTACCTAAATTTAAGTTATTTTAAATTTGTCACATCTATACTAATTGCTATGTTCCATATGGCAATTGTCCCACCACTTTTCTTAGCCAGAACCATTAGGACACCTTTTTCATTCTTTGATGTCATTTGGCTTTCACATGGCAGAAATTCTACCCAGAATATTTTTTATCTATTCTCATTTTCCCAAGACAAAGTACTATTATGTGCTGCCAACAAGATCATAAACCTAAATACTGCATAGAATCTGAAATCACAGAGTATCTAGTTATAACTTTATAGGAATTACTATAGATTACTGATATAAATCACAGAACAAAAAAGTAGAGTATCTAGTTTTGGAAGTACTGATGAAAATAGAGGTTACTAAAATTCTTTTGTCATATACCTGAAGTGAAATTTGTTGAGACCTTTTGACTCTTTGAGTACTCAAGTCAAGAAACACTAAGCAGGTAAGACAGATTAAAGTAGTAAATCTGATTCTAGAGTTGAAAGTGAAAGAAGAAAGCCTTTAAGTGCATTTTTTTTTTCTTTTGGCACTGGGTGATTGAACCCATGGGTGCTTAACCACTGAGACACATCCCCAGTTTTTATTTTTTATTTTGAGACAAGGGGTCTCATTAAGTTACTTAGGGCCTTGCTAAGTTGCTGAGGCGGGTCTCCAAGTTGTGATCCTCATATCTCAGCCTCCAGAGTTGCTGAGATTCCAGGTGTGTACCTCCCTGCCTGGTCCTTTAAATGCATTTCAATAATATATGTATATTAGAGTATACTTATTAAAAACTTCACTATAAAACAGTATGCTGTGTTATATAAGCAATAGCTTCATAACATCTTATATTTACCACCTCTCTTTTTTGTTGTTGTTGTTGTTGTTTGGTAGTGGGGATTGAACCTAGGGATGCTTTACCACTGAGTACATCTCCAGTTTATTTTTATTTTTATTTTGAGACAGAGTCATACTAAGTTGCTGAGTCTGGATGCGAATTTATATTCCTTGCTTCTGCCTCCCCAATATCTGGGATTACAGGCATGTACCACTATGCCCAATTTACCACATCTCTTGATCAAATCAAGAGACAGCATTGATTGATTGGCTTCTACCATATAGGTTTGTGTAAGTTCACTCTATGATGTCCACACAGAGGAAATTACTTAATGGCCTATTTCTCAGATTATGTCCCCATTGTTAAGCCATGCAAAATTGTGTATTTTAAAGAAAAATTCGAATGTGGAAGCCAAAAGTCTAAAATAGGTCATACCAGACTAAAATCTGGCAGGGCTGCATTCCTTTCTGGAGGTCTTAGGGCAGAATTATGTTCTTACCCTTCCCAGCTTCTAGATGCTATCTCATTCTTTGTCTTGTGAACACTGTCTCTATAGCCAACAATGATTGATTGAGTCTTCATTACGTCTCATCATTCTGACACACTCTTTGCCTCCTCTTTCCTCTTTTAAGGTCCTTTGTTGATTACATTGGATCCACCTGGATAAACCAGGATACTCGCCTCAACTCAAGCTTCTTTGTCACATATAGATCTTTGATGTGCGTGTATGTGTATTTTCCCATTATATACAGGATTCCTTTGTCAGTATTTATTTACAGGAAATACAGATTAAAGGCCAACAGCAGCCATAAAAGAGTTTTAAAATTAATAAAGTCATAACAAGGCAATATGAAAGTGGAGAAGTATGAAAAATGCATGAACTACTTTACTGTGACATAGCATAATGGTTGACTATATTGAGTCCTTAATTTATTTCTTCTATCATTAGTTAGCAGAACCAGCTCAATTTGTATTGGCTAGTCCCCACATCACTTCCAAAACTCAGAGAATAGACAATGGTGAGCTAGGACTGGCTTATAAGTACCAATTTTAAAAATTTATGAATTTTGCAGGCAGAATGTTAAAAACAGCTATTATTAAATATTAAATATAAGCAGAAATTTATATTAAAATCTAATAAGACTCAATAATGAATACTCAAACTCACTTTCATCATTGTACTAACATTTGAGTATCTACTAGCATGCTTTGGTGGTCATATCTAAGGGATTCTCATGGTAGAAGTATTATATAATAGTTTGATGGTGTGTACCTCTTTCTCAACTCTGCATCTAGTGATGTCCTGTGGTAGCTCACAGTAGATATACTTATTTGAGGGAAATCTTCAGATACTACTGATAAGAGATTCACCATCCCTGCCTCCAGAATTGGTTATTAAACAGTTGCCAGCAGACAGTGATGACAGGGCCCTTCAGACTGCATTACTTACTATCCATAGGGAATAGCTGAAGCTTCAGTCATGGAGGATTCACCTCTGTGAAACATTTAACTCCTCAATAAGAGAGAAATATTTTTGCCACAGAATAAAGCTTACAATACCTATTTTCCCATTGCTCAATTTTTTTCATTTACTTCCAGGTTCTCTAAGGTTCAAGAGGGGATGCTAATACATGTCTGTGGTTTCAAGTACAAGCATAAAATATTTTGTTTGAAATAGAAGTAGAAAGGATGTTAAGTACAAAAAATTTTACATGGCAAAAAAAAAATTAGAAAAAGCAAATATTTCCATGTAATGTTTTATTTATGTAAAGGAAACTAGAATAAATGAAAGGGAGCAAAAAGATGCAGAGGAGAATTTGTTCTAACCCCCAAGTTGGCTTTTTATTGGATGAAGACTTTCTATCCAAAATTACCAAAGATATCAAATATTATTAGGAACTTAAGTCCCCAGATTTAGGAAAATACTACAAGTCATCCAAAGATAACTAAGTAAATTTGGTAGTGTAGGACAAATTCTCAGTGTAAAAGAGCTACTTCTGAAACACACACACACTTTTTTGTGATTGTAATAGGGATTGAACTCAGGAGTTTTGCCACTTTTTTTTTTGCCAGTTTTTCCCCAGCCCTTCCTTATTTTTGAGAGTGGGTTTCACTAAGTTGTTGAGGACCTTGCTAAATTGGTGAGGAGGGCTTTGAACTTTTATTTATTTATTTATTTTAAGTTGTAGATGGACACAATATCTAAGGATAGAAACCAGTGCCTCACATGTGCAAGGCAAGCACTCTACCACTGAGCTACAGTCTCAGTCTAGCTTTGAAATTTTAATCCTTCCTTCCTCAGCTTCCCAAATCAGAGGGATTATAGGCTTGCACCACCATGCCAGCTCCATTATTCTTTAATGTAAAAAAAAATAATAATAATAGGAGAAACTGCCTAGGGAATTAAAGAAGATAGACACTGTCTTACCTTTTAGAGTCTAAATGAAAGGTATGTACATTTAAAATGTAAAAGAAACATCAGGCACTTGATTTTCAAAAAGGCATTTGATTATGTCTCATATGGAACTGGAATTTGAGTAGAAGCTAAAGAAAATGCATGCTTGGATTACGACAAGCTACTAGTATCTTCAGCTACTGGTATTGACAACCATTTAAAGGGTGCATATGAAGAATAGCAGTTGTGGATTAAACTGGAGGAACCTAACAAATCATCTGTAAATAATGCCCTATGTCATCACTTTACTAATAAATTTTATAGAATAGTGGAACTTCAGCAGGTACAGGCTTTTTCTTTGTTGTTGTTGTTTTATTTTTTTATTTTTATTTTTTAAAGAGCGAGTGAGAGAGGAGAGAGAGAGAGAGAATTTTTAATATTTATTTTTTAGTTCTCGGCGGACACAACATCTTTGTATGCGGTGCTGAGGATCGAACCCCGGCCGCACGCGTGCCAGGAGAGTGCGCTACCGCTTAAGCCACATCCCCAGCCCCGTGTTGTTGTTGTTGTTTTAAATGAGGAGGCGATACAGGCTCTGAGGAGATAACTTCTTTCTCTCTTTAGGAATTCTTAAAATTTTTTGAACAAGATTGAATAATCTCATAGGAAACTAATATTTGAAATAGAGAACTGCCTGCTGGATGAAGTTTCTATAATTAAAATTAAATGAAACAGTTTTTTTCTGTAGTCCTTGTCTTGGTTTCCAAAAATCTGTTCCTCTCCTGACTGACCTACTTAGGTGAGTATACTTTTCTAGTCACCAAGATTCAATACATTAATCTTTGTCTTTCACCTTTTTTTGCCAGGGGAGGGTACTCGGGATTGAACTCAGGGGCACTCGACTACTGAGCCACATCCCCAGCCCTATTTTGTATTTTACTTAGAGATAGGGTCTCACTGAGTTGCTTAGTGCCTCACTTTTGCTGAAGCTGGCTTTGAATTTGAGATCCTCGTGCCTCAACTTCTCCCGAGCTGCTGGGATTACAAGTGTGCACCACTGTGCCCACCTCACCCTTCTTTTTCTTTATCTCTCTTTGTTTCTTCTTCTTTAGGCCTTAATGCATTTTACATTTTATATTTAAAAAATTTTTTTCATCATATTTATGTAGCCACTTCATGAATTAAACAGATGTTATTAACATTTCATACAAATGTTTATTGAGGGGCCTATAAGGTGATTAGGATATAAATAAGGAAGCGGCATCAGACAGGTTAAATGTCTGATTAATGTGACAGGACCAGTAATTATTATTAGTCCTATGATTCTAACATCAACATTCTTGTCATTACACTATGACACTTCTCATCAACTCATACTTGGTCCATTACTGTAGATGTCTTGTGAGTTTCTCTGCCTCTGTTCTTCCTTCTCAAGTCTATTTTGCATGGCACCATCAGATAAAAAGCTTCCTTTATAATACAGCATAATGAAGTTTTAAATGGCTTCTTATTATATAGAAGGTCGAAATAAAACTTTATCTCTATTTTAATGCATGACATCTCTAATCAAACTGGAAACATACTTTGACATTTCTGAGAATATGCTTTTGTTTTTTATCAGTATTTTCCTTTGAGTTACAAATTCTTTTTTTTAAATTTTTTTTTTGTAGTTGTATATGGACAACATACCTTTATTTTCTTTGTTTGTTTTATGCAGTGCTAAGGATCAAACCCAGTTCCTCACACATGCTAGGCAAGTGCTCTGCCACTGAGCTACAGCCCCAGCCCTTGAGTTATAAATTCTTGAGTGACAGCTATTACAGTGGTTCTGGATATGTGTGTACCAAACATTATCTGTAAACTAAACATATATACAATAACTACCTTGTGTATTTTAACTCAGATGGGTAGGGAGTTTTTAGTAAAATTGTTGACAATAAAAAGGAGTTATTGGGCTTGTGGTGTAAGTCAGTGGGACAGTGAATGATTAATATGCATGAGTCCTCCCCACAATCTGGACTCCCCTTGCCCCCCCCCCCCAAAAGGGTAGGGGAGAGGGAAGAAAGAGAAAGAAACCCCTAGAGTTCTGGTAATGAAGAATTAGATGGTTTTGCCTATACTTCTGCTTGAATAACAAGAAAAACTAGATTAAAACAAAACAAATAAATACCCCTATTTAAAGGCAATGGAAAACTACCAAATCATTGAGCATTGCAGGGCCAATATCTAGAACAGGAAGAAGGAGCAGAGATGCCTGCAGCATTTAGGGCTCTTTCCCTTGGAGGTATCTGGTTTTTCCAAAAACAACCAAGAAAGTGAACTTATTAACTTTTCATAAGTTCATAAGACTAGGTAAGAATGGGAAGAAAAACAACTAAAGTTTAGGGTTCTCCGTGGAAGAGATGATACCTCAGGTTTTCAGTTGAGATTCTAAAGTGCTGTGCTTTAAGAATCAGATTGTACTAAAAATAAATTAGAACTTTGCAGGAACTGAATCATACTTGTCCTGAATTGGACTGTAAAGACCTTAATCTAGCTGCCAATCAGAATTTTTAAAAATCCTCTATCAAGGAAAGTAATGTTATCCAGAGTCTCAAAATACCTCTACAATATTCTATATGCAATGTCCAGCACATGTAAATCGCCAGTACATGAAAAGATAAGATCAGTGAAAAAGAAGTTATAGAAACAACTCATAAGGATTATGAGGTAATAATTATTTTAAAAAATATTTATTATTTAAAATAATTATTATTAACATATTCAAGAACTTTTTAAAGTTAGGAATAATTGTAGAGACTGGAAACACAAAGAACCAAATGGAAATTCTATAACTGAAATACTTAGTAAAAATCAGTGGATAGATTTAATAGCCAATTATATAAAGCTAAAGACAAATTAGGGAATTCAAAGAAAGTTCAGAAGAAAATATACAGATAGATTTATAGAGAAACAAAAGGGATAGAAAATTTGGGAGAAAAAGTAAAAGAGAAACATGGGATAGTGTAAAAAAGGTCTATTATAGGTGGAATTAAAGATTCAGAAGGAGAGGAGCGAGAACATGGAAAAAATAACACACAAAAAAAGTTCAATATAAATAAATAAGCAAGGAATAAATAAATCCTATAAATCCTAAGCAAGGAAAAGGCAAAATCATACCTAGTCATGTTGTAGCAAACCTAGTGCAAGTTTTAAATGTTTAGAAGAAAAATATAAATTACTTTCTCGAATGATAGAAAGGTATAAATCAAATGGTGTGCTCTCCAAAGTACTGAAAGAAAACAACCTAGAATTCCTCCTTAAAAATAATTAACTTTAAGAAATTAAGACTAAATATATTATTAAATAAAGACCTCATCACCAGCAGAAAGAGCAGAGGAAAGAGCAGCCTTTTAGAAGAGAAGAACTCAGAAGTTCTGAGATTTTGGAAGGAATTAAAAGCAATAAAAAGGAAAAATATGTGGTTAAGCCTGAATATTAACTGTACAAAACAATACTAAATTTGTGTTAAAACACAGATTTAAAACAATAAAACAAATTGAAATGAGAGGGCAAATAAAATGGTCCAAAGCATTTACATTGTTCAGGAAGTAGTAAAAAGTAGTAATATACACTAAACTTCTTTTAGAAACCAAGGTCTAATTTCTAGAGTAATTGAAAAAATATTAAAAGAAATATAACTAATTAAAAAGATGGAATAAAAAATACTTGATCAATCCCACAGAAAGTAGAGAAAAGAGGCTGTAGACCAGATGAAACAATACAAAACACAGGATGGCAGCTTTTAAGGCTCATATACCAGCAATTACATTAAATGTAAATTATCCCAATTAAAAGACAAAGATTGTCTCATTAGATTCATAAAGATTTATAAAGATATAAAGATTAAGAGATGATAAATACTAGCATGCAGAAAGAGAAAAGATGAAAAAGGCATATCTTGCAAAAACTAACAGAAAGATGGTGTGGCTATGGTAACACCCAAGTTGATTTTAGAAAAGAACTATATACAAAATATAAAACATTCATGTTTAAGAGTATTAATGGGAAACATGAAACATTCAAGTTAAGATAATTTTAAAGGACTTATTTTTAAAAGGACTAATGAAAAATATGTGTGTACGGTATAATAGAATTATAAGGAATAGTTCTGTAGGGTTAACAGCTGGGGATCACTTTTAGGCCGAAAGAGGTAATAGGAAGGAGAATTTACCAGGATCTGGAAAGAGAATTTTGGAGAGTTCATTCTGAGAGACCCGGTGACCTTTTTCAAAGTACACATCCAGTTAGTTACAAGGTAACCTCTAATGGGGGAAACCAGGGGAAATAAATACTCATATTCTTCTCCACCATGCAGTTTCCTCTCATCTGATACAAAGTCATCACAGAGTTATGTCAATTCGATTATGCTGTTATCCAAAACCAAAAACATTAGCCACCTTAGAACTAGCCCCATGGTTTGGGATATGAGAAGTAACAAAAACCATCAGTTTCATAGAACCTGCTTTTTAGCTGGTCATGCAGCCTAGGTTAATTTTAGCTGCTTTCTTCTACTACATAATGGAACTCTTTTACTAGGTGAGGTAATTGAACCATACATTTTTGTAAGATCTGAGTCTTTTTTTTTTTTTTTTTTTTTTTAAGACCTAAGTCTTAGTGGGGTTATTACAAGATTTTTTTTTTTTTGGTGTGTGTGTGTGTGTGTTTAACTTTTTGCCAGTATAGTTCTAAGAGGCATCTTGGTTAACACGCTACATTCCATGTTGTATCATCCCAAAAGCAAAGGGGACAAAAAAACACCATGTCCCTGAATGTCCCTTTCTGTTCCCAAAAAGCTCTCCAAGTTAAGGGAACAATGAGAGCAAGTTTGGGCTGGAAAGTCCAGATACATACTATCTTAAAGGACAGTGGCTTTCTCTTATGCACACTGGGAACCAGGACAAGTTAGTATTATCTGTAGAAAGCTACTTTCTTGCATGTATTGCTCATTCTGCTGGCCGCCATTGGACAAAACACCATGAAGGAAGGGAGTGTTTTGCAGGTGCTGTCAGTCTATCACTACTGAATTCTTCTTGGAGCAGTCTCTGACCTCTTGTTAGCTTTCCAATAAACCATGTCTCCCATGCTATTGCTGGGTGCTTTCTTTGTCCTGTCTGCAAACCAGCTCACAACCCTGGCACAACTGGGCTATGGACAAGACACACATTTCTACTACTTTTTCCATTGTGTAGCAGCAGTTCAGTTTCCCCTTGCTAAATGGGATCCCTCACACCTTCCAAAAGAACAATCCCTTTATATCTTTTAGTTTACTGTCATAGTTCAAACTTACCAGTGAGCAGCGTCTCTTTCTTGTTCACTGAAACCGTATTTCTTGTGAAGCATTTCTTTCTTGTAAACTTGTACATTAGGACCTCCAAAAACAATAAAGTTTCCTTCAAAACCACTAAAGTTTTGGGGACCAAAAAATTCTAAAGTGGGCTATTAGATATAAAAGAACAACCAACAAAAAAGCATAAATATACACCAAAAGATACATAAAATAGTGTCCTTAGCAGCATGCCTCATAATAGCCAAAACATCAACAGAAAGTGGATAAATAAATTGTGGTAGGACTGGGGATATAGTTAGTGGTACAGCTGTGGGTTCAATTCCCAATATAATAAATAAATAGTGGTACAGTTATAAGACATTTATATAGTATTAAATAGTAGTGAAAATGAATGAACAACTGTCACAGATAATGACATGGATAAATCTGACAAACATCATATTAAAGGAAGCCAGACACAAAAAGAACACATTATGTATAATTTATAAGAGTTAACTATTGGTAAACCTAATCTTTGTTGTTAGAATTCAGAATAGTGACTATCTTTGGGAAGAAAGTAATAATTAATGAAGGGCAGAGTATTTAATTATTGATTTAGTTGTGGGTTACATAGTTATCTTCTTTGTGAAAAGTCATTGTTCATAAATGTTAAATTTTTGTAGTATTCTATATGTATGCTATGCTTCTATTAAGTTATTTAAGACTATGGCCATATCACCCTGAAAGCACCTGATCTCAGTAAGAAAAATTCATATAGGGACTGAGGATGTAGCTCACTGACATAGCTCATGTTTGCATGTACAAGGCCCTGGGTTCAATCCCTAGCACTGTTAAAAAAAAAAAAAAATCTCATAATTGTACTCTTTTGTGTGGTGTATAATTTCTCTAGCTACTTTTGGGATGTTTATCTTTGTTTTATCAGCTTGACCTAATGTGCATAGGTATGATTTCCTTTGTAATTTTCCTCCTTGTGATTGCTGAGCTTTATGAATCTGTAATGTTATGCTTTTTATCCAATTTGGAAAATATTCACCAGTATTTTGTAAAAAAAAAAAATAGACTATATATAGAGAGACTATTTTGTGTCCACTCTTAACATATGTTTTGAGGAAGATGGCACCAGATATTGATTGCCAGTTTTAGGCATGTATTCATTGTATTGGTTAGCCTTCCAAATCTGTGGTCTCCCAGCTGATCCCATAAATTGAACCAAATTTCTAATTTGTTTTCTTCATGTTTCTGTCCAGCTCATCAACTCATAAGCCACTGACAATGAAGCAGTTTATAACCTTACCTCAGGACATATTTTCTAAAGTTCTTCCTAGTAGAATAATTTCCCCTTACTGGTATGTTTTAGGTCTACCAATGGAATTGGAGTATAGTAGAGCCTACTCATATGCATCTCTTGGCAGCTTACTACAGATCCTTTTATGAGCCAACAAGACCTATAATTTTTTATCTTCCATTAAATAGGTCAGAGGGAACTCTTTATGAGGCCAATTTATGTGGGTTGAAGAAGTGTTGAAGGAGTAGGGCAGTGACTGTGAGAGTTTGACTTACTTGCTCATTCAGTTTACTTGGTCATGGTCCCAGTTTTGAATAGAGTGGACAGTTGCTGTGATTATAAGTTGTATGATTTGGTAGATCACATAATACCAGTTCATATGTCTATTTTCTGTCTACAGGGGGCTTTCATAAGGCCATTTGATGGGGTGAGTCAGAGGGTGGCTACAGGGCAGGAGTATGGAGTGCTGGAAGTACTTGTCATCTAGTTGAGGTCTTCAGGTCCTGTGAGGTGTATGGGTGGAGTCCAAAAGCCAGTTAGCAAGATCTGTGGCCAGCTACTGAGCCTCTGTTCCTTTTCCCTGCGCCTTCCTATGCCCAGATTATACAGTCACAAAGTTTCCCTTTATTCTTGGTGGGGCAAAACAGCATTCTTGGGCAGAATCAAGCAAGGTTATCAAAGCCAGGAACTCACTTTCCCTGATGCAAAAACTGGTGGGCCATGGGGGCCATTCTTGGCACTGAACTGGCTTTGTGGGAAGTGATGTAGATAAAATGAAATTGTTCTTCAGTGAATCTATTTTTGGATTTTTTTCCCTTTCTATCTGGAAACTCTTAGCTGGTCTCCTGGGCTTTCAGTGGTGGTTATTAAAATTGGTGATTTTATGGTGGTTTGAGAGCTGGGACCTCCTGTTCCACCATCCTGCTGATGTTAGGTAGGGTGCTTTTAGTCTGAATAGCAGTATTTCACACAAAATGCTACTCTCCAGGGGCTGGAGTTGTGGCTCAGCAGTAGAACACTTGCCTAGCATGTGCAAGGCCCTGGGTTCGATCCTCAGCACCACATAAAAATAAAATAAATAAAGGTATTGTGTCCAACTACAACTAAAAAATAAAGTAAAAAAAATGGTACTCTCCATGAGTGTACTTGCTCAAAGGCAAAATATAAACAAAAAGTTAAATAAGGCAATATCTAATTGTATTCTATGCACAACAATAATATCACAAAGCATTAGTCAGATTCTTGGTTTTTAAACATTTAGTTCATTTGCATTTGTAGTAAGCTACTTTCATAAACTTCTGAGGTACATAAGAATCTGTGCTATTATTTATTATTTTGTTATTCAGTAATTATTAGTGATTATATATGCAAATTACAATAAGCACAGAATTTGTAAGGCAAAAAGAAACTTTAAAGATCTATAGAAATAAGCCTTTAATCGTGTGTGTGTGTGTGTGTGTGTGTGTGTGTGTGTGTATGTGTATATATAGTATTTGCCTTTTACTTCCTTTTATCTTTTTGTGGTACTGGGGATTGATCCCAGAGTCATGCTGCTAGAGCTACATGCCCAGCCCTTTTTATTTTTAGATAGGGTAGATATATGAGGTAGAAAGGTTTTTTCAAAACTCATTCTATTCTATGTGTCTTTAGGTGGGCTGGGTTTGGCTCAGTGGTAAAGTGCTTGCCTAGCATGCATGAGGCCTTAAGATCAATCCTCAGCACTGAATTTCTTTCTTTTTTTTTTTTTTTTTTTTTACATTAGCACTTCTATGCACTGCTTGGTTTTAGCACCAAAAAGTTTTATGTAAAATTATTTTCTTTTTAATTGGTGCATTATAATTATACATATAATGGAATTCACTGTAATATAATCATACATGTACATAATTGGTCACTTATATTCTCGAGCACTTCCCCTTTCCTTCTCCTCTCTCCCCACTGTCCCCTTCCTCTACTGGTCTCACTTCTATTTTCCTGAGATTTCCCCCACCCACCCACCATTTTGCTCTCTAGCTTTCACATGAGAGAAAATACATGATCCTTGACTTTCTGAGTTTCACTTAACAGAATGCTTTCAAGTTTTATCCATTTATGTAAAATGACACTTCATTCTTTATGGCTGAAGAAGATTATACACACACACACACACACATTCACACACACACATTCATACACATTTGTTTATTGGCAGAAACCTAAGCTGGTACTATAACTTTGCTATTGTGACCCGGTGACCCGTGCTGCTATAAACATGGATATGCATGTATCAGTATGCTGACTGTCTTTGAACAAATAATGAAGAGTGGTATAGCTGGGTCATATGGTGATTCCATTTCTAGTCTTCTGAGAAACATCTATTGATTTCATTGTTGTTGTACTAATTTACAGTCATACCAACAGTATATAAGTGTTCCTTTCTCCACATCCTCTCCAACATTTATCATTTCTTTTCTTGATGATTGCTATTCTAAGTGAGTTGAAATTTTTTTTTTTTTTTTTTTTTTTTTTTGAGAAGGCAACACAACTTTTATTAGGCTGGGCCAGCCAGGAGGCAGAAGCAAGCTCTCAGCACACAGGGAGAACTGGCCCACCCTCCCATCACAGCCTCTGCTCAGGGCTGGGCCATGGAGGGAGCCCGTAGGTCTGGAAGTGCTTGTGGGCTTGCTAGTGAGTGAGCAGTCTCAGAGACATGGTGTTCACAGCTGCTTCCAGCCCTGGCTGTTGGCTGATCTCCACCGTGTAGTCATTGACCAGCTGCAGGGAGGCCAGCATGGAGCAACACACCTCAAAGGCAGGCTGGCTTGCCACCAGCTCTGCAAAGGGACACCACTTGTTGAGCTAGGGGAATTGTGAGATCACGTGGTCCCCGTACATGTGGATATCAAAGGGCACATGCTGCTCCTGTTCCAGGAGCAGGGGTTGGATGGTGTCTTCCCAGTCCCTGATGCGCTGGCTCAGCTCTGTCTCTTGGACAAACTTGTGGGAGTTGGCAATGAAGAGCTCCAGATGAAGAGCTCCACATTCCTTGGAACCAGCTCCTTGTAGCTCAGGGACTCTGGCATGGCCTCTGCCTCCAGGTCAGCAGCCTCCAAGTGAGTTGAAATTTCAATGTGGTTTTGATTTGTGTTTCCTTGACGGCTGCAGATGAAAACTTTTTAAAATATATTTGTTGGTCACTTGTATTTTTTCTTTTGAGAACAAATAGTTCATTTGTCCATATATTGATTAGGTTATTTTTTTTATGGGGATTGGTGTTTCTTGAGTTGTTTATATATTCTGGGTAGTAATACTCTCTTGGAAGAGTTGCTGGCAAAGATTTTCTCCCATTCTGTAGACTTTTCTCTTTATGCTCTTATTTTATGGAAAATAATTTAAAAATGTTTTACCATATGTTATTGATCTGTTTTGTTTATCTAATTTTGCTTTTATTTCCAGCTGACTGTACTTCCTCTAAAAGCTGTGGGTAAGGCAAGGCAGTTCAAATATAGTTCCTCATAAACAAAAGGGAAGCATAACTTAAGAATGACAAAACCAAAATCAAAATACTTTTGTTTTTCTTGTTTTATTAGGGATGGAACACAGTCCTTTGCACTTGCTAAGCAAGCACTTTATCACTGAGCTACATCCACATTTAAAAATTTTTGAGACAAATTCTAAGTTGCTCAGACTGGCCTCAAACTTGAAATCTTCCTATCAGTCTCCAAGTATTTGGGATTATAGGTATGCACCACCATGCAAGCCAATATATTCTTTTTGATAATTTGTTTATCTTTTAAAATGTTTGAGTAAATAAAGTGATAAATTTCATAATTCTGTTTTAATTTCATGTAATAATCATTATATTTGACCCCAAATATAACCTATCTCAATTGGTTAAAATGTATTAAGTATTCCATTAATTTCATTTCCTGTTCCAATCCACCAATCCATGATTCCTTTTACTTCTTTCTTATTTTAGGCTTCTTATGTCCTTGTTCACATGTCCTCTTTCTTGATTTATTCCTCATTTAGGTAGAACACATGTTCCATTAGCTCTCAGTGAAAGAATGCATGGAATGTTGAAACTTTGTTTGAAAATTAATTTCATAATTGATTGATAGATTGGCTTGGTTTAGAATTCCAAACTGTAAGTAATTTTTCTTCAGAATTTTAAAGTATTGATCCATTAATTTTTCTTCAGAATTTTAAAGTATTGATCCTGTAACTTCCATAGTTCCTATTGAAAAGTCTAATACATTGACCATTTTTTTCAATAAATTTATTTTGGTTGATCCCAGAATGTGTGTTTTATGATCTTTTCCCCCATATTATATTTACTTTGTATGTACCACATAAAACCAATTTTTTCCCTCCCCATAAACAGTACAAGTTTCTCTTGGTCTTTGTAGATTAGAATAAAAGGGAGAAGGGAGATACAAAAGAATTCCTGAAGCCTTTATGGGGTCTTAAGTATTTTATACTTATCATGATCTTAATTAGGTACTCAATACAAGATTAGTGTTTGACATATTAGCCATTACACTGACCTTGCAGCCCTAAATCAACCACCATACAAAACGAGTTTTTTAAAGAGAGAGTTTAACTATAAATAGTAAACATGAATAAAACCAGAATTTGTTGTCATAAGGTAGTTAGGTAAACCTGTCATTTTTATTTACAACAATAATTTCATGATCTTTTGTTTGCTAAGAAGGCAGAGTTGTGGAAATGCAAACAAATTAAAAATATGAATGAAACAGGATTTAAATTTTAAAGTATATCTAAGAAAATATTCCCTAATGCACAATAAGGATTTTTTTTTTTATTAGTGTGGCTAGGAACTATCTCCTTTTAACATAGATCATATTCTACAACAGAAGAAAGTAATGTATGATCTGCACTTTTTACAGTTTTAAGGCAAAACTTTATACACATAGATTCTATTAGCTACCTTTCTTCTAATTGAAATATCAAACCCAAATATCCACATATACTGCTAAGGGGAAACCAGACACACATACATGAAAACTATATACTGTATAATTCCTTTATATTAAGTTCAAAAACATACTAAGCAAAACAGAACTGCAGTGGTGGTGGCAGTGAATGGCACAAGGAAGGCCTCTTGGGTGTTGGACAGACATATTGTATATATTGACACAGCTGGTGGTTACATTGAATTGTACACTTGGCCCTTGAGCATTTATTTTTTACTATGCCTCTAAATTGAGGTTATCTGTTTTTCAGTTTCTTAGGAAAAGAAACTCTTAGAAACCTTAAGAACATCATTCAACACAGCATGTTTTGCCCTTGTTGAGATGACAAAGCCTCTGATTGACAGGGGGAAACAAATACTTAATGGCATTTTCCAAGCTTATCTTCCCTTAAACCACCCTATTTCTAGCCTACCCCTACACCTGAACCACCTTCCCAGAGATGCCTCTTATCTGACCTGCAGAGATTAAATGATAACAACCATTCCAGTTGGCAAGGGTGTTTGAGTCTTGAGTTCCATCCTTTTCAGGTTAAATAAGCTTTCAAGTTCCTTCTTCCCTCAAACCAAAAGTAAACTCCCAAAAGTAAATAATAATGTAAAAACCAATCTTTCAATCATCACTTTGTATATCATCATTTATATTACCTTAGCTAGTGAATGGGAGGAATCTGCCTTTAAACATCTTTGTGGAATTTCCACTGTAATTTTGACAGTTTTGAACAGGTTAAAACTATGTGTGTGTGTGTGTGTGTGTGTGTGTGTGTATAATGTAACGGGTTAAAACTATATATTATAATTTATAACGTATGTATATTAATATACATATGTAATATAATAAAAATATGCATGTGTATTATATATATATATATATATATATATATATATATAATTTTAACCTGTATACATATACACATACCTGTATATAGATGTATGTGTGTATTAGTGAAAGATAATCACAGACTTTAAACAGTCCAGAGAATGAAAGGTCCCTTTATAAGAAAAATTCCTAGCCAAGCATGATGGCAAATGACTGTAAAATCAGCTACTCAGGAGGATGATGCTGGAGGATTGTAAGTTCCAGGCTAGCTAGACTGGGCAACTTAGCAAGATCCTGTCTCAAAACATAAAATGGCTGGGGATGTGCCTCAGTGATAGAGCTTCCCTTAGGGGAGGAAAAATTCCTTCCCTTTAAAATAAAAGTAAAATACCACGGAGAAGGGAGAAAAAAGTATTTCTTACAACCGGTTGTTCCATTAATTCATGAAAAAATGAAATACTGTATTATACAATACCGACTTGCAGTTCTCTGGTATTGTATGTTGTGGATCCAATGAAGAACTGCAAATAATGAGGAACGGTATTAAGATATTACATCATGCACCCAACAAGCGCATTTCTTTGGATATTTTGACTTCAGCCAAAATACGAAACAAAGTAATGACAAGGAAGATGTTTCAAAGGACTGCAGATGTCTCTTTCCACCCTTCAAATCTTTTTTAGATATTAGTAAAAATAGACAACATTTAAGACCACGAATAATTCAGATTTTGGCAGAAGTCCTAAGGCTTTATACTCTTTAACGACTTAAGTGTTTTAGTTGACCTAAGAACTGATCTGCAGATGGAACTAAAAATACATGAAGAATGACTATTACAGGTCTTGTCGAAAAGACAAAGACCTTAGAACTCTGGAGCAGGTTTGCACTAAGTTGCGGAGGTGCAGGACTGTAAGCAGTTGTCGGGTGGGATAGAGTATTTTAATTTTTCTTTTTTCTGTTTTTCGAAGAACCAGCCTTGTAGGGTGAGGCAACAGGACTGGGCACCGTAGGGCGAGGTGGGGTGCTCTGGCCAAAACAAAGACGGCGTGAGAAACTCACTTTTGCAAGGCACTTTCTGGTTTGAGAAAGCACTCTCACATGCTTTAATGCTTTAATTTCATAGCACGCGACACCTTCCCTGCGGACCTCCAGGGACTACAAATGTAAGAGGCCCAAAGAGAGGGGACTCTTTGAAATCGAGATTCTAAGGAGCGCCTCACTACCCACGCGTTCCCGCGACTAGGGAGCGCCGCGCCCGCACGTCACTCGCCCACTACCAATCGGCGCCGGGCGGGTCACCTCTTTTCCCGGGGCCCCTCCGCCCCGCCCGCGCTCCGACTCAGGCCGTGAGCGCCCGCGGGCCGCTTCCGTTCTCGGCGCAGGCGCGGCAGCCCAGCCGGAGTGCGGAGGGGGCTCGGAGAGGAGCTGACGCCACTGGCCAGGATGGTACTTGAGAGCGTGGCCCGCATCGTGAAGGTGCAGCTCCCGGCTTATCTTAAGCGGCTCCCAGTCCCGGAGAGCATTACCGGCTTCGCCCGGCTCACAGGTAACCCTTCCCATCAGCCTGTCCCCATCCTTACACGCTCCCCCCGCGGGAGGGGGGAGGGGGGAAGTGTAGAAACCCCCGTGCTAGAGGCGGGGCGAAGCTGTAGGAGCGGCACGTGATCTCGTGACCCTGCCTGCGCCGGCGCAGCAGCGTCTGGAGCTTCAGCGAGGCCACGTCTAGGTACTTGATGGCCGAGGTTCTTGTGACCCCGTTGTCTTCGGTGTCCTCCTGTGGGTAGAGCCGAGGCTTTACTGAAAATGCTGAGTCAGGAGAGCGCCAGTCTCATTTTCTGCGCTACTCATCCATCGCTCTCTGCAGTGTCCTTTGTTTCAACCGGGTTTAAGTCATCGTTATCCGACGCTCTGTGTTAACAGGCGGCTTCGGCTCTCTCCGAGCGTGTGGGTGGAAGCGAGTGATGGGAGATAAGTACAGGCATCCATGTAATTAAATTATGAAATGACCTCCATCCCAAAGGGTACCTATCCTGGGGGCGTTTGAGGTAACTTGAGTTGGAGGAAAGATGCCTTAGCTAGAAAGTGTTCGAAGGCTGGTGTGACTAGATGACAGCCTTTCAGTTAATTTTTTTATGTCTAAAAGAGACTTTTAAAAAATCCCATTTTCTTCAATGAAAATTAGAAGCAAAAAACTTTAAAAGTTTCCATTATTGTTGCTTGTAATCTTTCTGTTTAGCTCTAACAGGTTTTAGAAGCAATTGGCTCTCTCATCATGACTCTGCATTCTTAGAAAACATATGGATTTCCTTAATTACCACATAAAATTTACAGACAATTCTTCTCTATCAGCAATAACTCATCTTTGTTACATTTTCAAGAGTAATGCTTTAAGACATTAAGTGTGGTACTGCCCTTTGGAAGTACAGTATATTCCAATACCTTGATTTTTTAAAACATATTCTTTTCATCACATAAACCTTTGAAATAGAACTGCAACAATAAAATAGTCCCATTCAAAAGTCAGAAAACATATTTCCAGTTTACAAGCTAGCTATGAAACTTACAGATTTTACTCTTAAACAAGTGGGGACTTTAATAACATTTCCTAGGATAACACAAATAGATGAGTGAACAAATGTAAAATCATTAGTGTTATTTATCCAGAAGGGGCCATTGAACAGTTTTTTTTTTTTTTTTAATAGTTGTAAATGGACAGCATGCCTTTATTTTATTTTTATGCAGTGCTAAGGATTGAATCCAGTGCCTCACATATGCCGGGCAAGCACTCTGCCACTGAGCAGAAGTGAAAGAGTTGAAAACATACAGCCATGAACGTTTCATATGTGTGTATGTTCATTGTAGCCTTATTTATAAAACCCCCTGAATTGGAAGCAGCCAAGTATCTACCAAAAGAAAAGTGGATAAACAAATTATGATACATAAAAAGGAATGAATTCCTGATCCACTGTATGAGTTTCAAAAACTTCCTGATGTGTGAAAGAAGCTGTGATTGTGGAAATATGTGTTGGAGTAGTAGAAAAATGCAAGAGAATACTTTCTAGGGAGATGGAAATATTTTACATATTTTTATGCAAATATTTTCACACATTTTCAGTGGAGGCTAGAGGGATGCATTGTCACAACACAGAGCTAACTGTTATTTTATGTAACTTTTATACCTCTATTTAAAAAGAAAGTGGAACAAAATGTGAAAGCATAAAAGATCATTAA
Source organism: Callospermophilus lateralis (assembly GCF_048772815.1). Taxonomy (NCBI): domain Eukaryota; kingdom Metazoa; phylum Chordata; class Mammalia; order Rodentia; family Sciuridae; genus Callospermophilus; species Callospermophilus lateralis. The sequence continues at coordinate 90,690,148 of NC_135312.1, read as the reverse complement.
GTTCAAACAAAAGAATTGAGTTTCACTTATTTACATGTAAATAATAAAGGTTATTTCTGAAAGGCCAGAGTTTTATTTTAGGAAGTCTTTTGAGAATTTGGGAAAATACTTATGTGATTACTGTTATAAAAGTTTTCTTCTCAAGCTGGGCTTGTAGTTCAGTGGTAGAGCACTTGCCTTGCACTTGTGAGGCATTGGGTTGAATCCTCAGCACCACATAAAAATAAACAAAGGCATTGTATTCATCATAATTTAATTTTTTTTTTAAGTTTTCTTTCCTCTCTAATTAGTCTGTATTTAAAAGTCAGTGTAATTAAGGATTGTATTGGCCCTTGTGGAGAACAGTTTGGATCTCATTTAAACATTTTCTTCCATATAATTATTTTGCAATTTAAAACTCAAGTCATTAAGTATTTATTGAGCATCTATTGTGGGCCAGGCAGTGTTCTAGAAACTAAGACACTGTTTTATTCATAATAGAAGGAAACAGATTTTTAAATTGATCATTTATTTTACTAACCCTTTATCCTAACGTAGTTTATATTAGGTTTCAAGTGATAATAGTAAAGTCATTCAGTGATAGTATTTTACTTTCATCTCTTCTACAATTAAGAAATAGAAATCATTTCTGTGTCTTAGCTGTAAATTATACACAAAAAAGTCAATATTATTTTTATGGTAATCTTTTGCAAATCTGAAATGGGAATCAAATTGTCCTGGTTTCTTAGAATATCATTTCTCATTGAGATCCAGATATGTCTGTGTGTACTTTTAAAATCTTTTTAATAATAAGAGTTGGGGACATGTTTTTATAATAATATTTGTGGCTCAGTAGTAAAGTGTGTGCTTGGCATGCTTGAGGCCCTTGGTTCAATCCTTAACACCAAAAAAGTATTTGTTTTTATAGCTTAATCAGGAATAAGGGTGTTAGAGCTAGTGTATGTCACTATATAAAAGGTTGAATCTGCCCCTTTTGAAACGTAGTTCTTTTGGCTTAAGGAGATAACATCAATTTTCTCAACTGTTGAAAGAAATTAAGTTTAGTGCTATTTTACCATAAATCTGTCTCTATTTTACCATAAATCTGTCTGACTTGAGAAAAAATTAATTTTTTAGATCAGGTATTTAGAAATGTAATTTCTGGAGAGTAGGATATGCACATTTGTACTTTTATCAACATTCCTTGATTGACCTCCAAAAGGACAATGTATAATAGTTTCTGTATCTCCATGAACCAGAGAAAATGTCGATATTATTGAATGTTAAAAACAACCATTTTATGAATAAAACATTTCATCACATGAAAAACAAAATTGCTTGCTATTCAAGTTACTTTGACATGTTTTTCCTGTCTTGGTTTTGTTTCTCTGATGGTACTCTGGTTCTTTTACCTTGTTAGTCTTGTTGTTGTTTATTAAATAGTAGGTTATAGAAGTTTCATATAAATATTAGGACACTTGTAATAATATTAGAAACACTAATATTAATTACACTTGTAATGTTAATATTAGAAACAGGTGATCTTCATATAAAGTAAGAAAGTCTATTGGAAGTGAAATATTTAATAAAATTTAAGAAGACTCAACCCTTTTACATTCAAATGAGTAAACAAAATGCTGCCTAACTGGGTGCTTTTAAAATGGATTAAATGTTGAGGTTAGCTAGTTTCATCTATGTCACTTAGTTGTTAAAAATGCATCTCTCCCCAACCTCTAATCATCTTTCAGATTTTCATCTTCTCATCCTGGCTTGTCTCCTAAATCCTTGGTACTTCTCATAGAGGCACTACCTTGATATAAGTGAAACAAAACTCACCTGAGTAAACCACTTAACTTGTAGCTCTTGGAGTGTTCTCTTTTTATCCTTTTCTCTGGAGAGAGCAGAGAATTGCCATTTTTCTGGCTTTTGCGCAATTTCTTTGTAGAAAATATCTTCACCCTTTCAAAGAAAGCTCTGTCTTCTTTTAAAGCCTCTGCCATTCATCAGTGCAGTATTACCTCCTTACTTTTTTGTTGCAATTTGTGGGCCATTAGTCTCTCCCTTACGTTCTGGAATACCTATAAAAAGCTGAATATAGTGTATAATATAATCATATAATATATAATTATATAAAGTAAGAATATAATCAAAATATACTAATATTTACATATGTATGCTAGATTATGATCTTCAGTTTATTTTAATGCACTTGTGTAAATTTCATCAAAATGTTAACATGAAATCTTGGGACTTAATGGATTAAGGATACTGACGCATCATTTTCCCCTTTTTTGTACGTCTCCTGCACTCTCTCTTCCTGTTTAAAGCCACCTTTCTTATATATTTGGGGATGGGTTGTTTTTATTAAAGCCACCTTTCTTATATATTTGGGGATGTGAAAGGATCTTTACTTCCTCCATTTATCTCATGCCCCATAACTAACTTAACCAAAGCCTATTGATTTTACTACTTGAGTTAGTGGTTCTTAAATTTTGTGTTGATAATAGATCTATTCTTGACGAATATCTTGAGATATCTATATCTTGAGATTTTGATGAAAGCTATGGTCTGTCCTCAGAAAATGTGCACACACACAATCCCAATAGATAGTTTCTTACAGTTTGTACTCTCTTCTCTGCTTTAACGTGCAGTACCCTAGTTTCAGCTGGGATCATTTTTCTGGGCTATTTCACTGTATTTCTAATAAGTTGTCTTGTCACTTGTTTTCCTACCATCATCCCTCTCTGTTCTTCCTTATGGCCATCCTCTTATCTTCCAACAGATACCAGCTTAATTTCATTAATGAATCATTTTCCAAGTAAATTAATATTTAAATATGTCTGTGGTTTCCTATTATGCATGGAATAGATTCCCGCTTACCTGATGCAAATGAGAAATTTTCATCACATGGCACCTGCTGGGTGCCAAACACCTCTTGGGTTTCATTGTATTCCAGCAATACCATGGCAGTTAGTTTTCCAAACCTTTCATGACTGTCATCTATGTGCCTTTGCCAATGCTATTTCCTTTGCATAGAATGTAACTCCTCCTTTCATTTGCGTATGAGCTTCTGTAATCTTACTCATCTTTCAGAAACCTGGTTGTCAAAACCAATAAAGTTTTTGTTCATTTCAGCAATGAATTACTCATTTCTTCCTCTGTAACTTATATATGATTGCCACATTACACAGTAGTGTAATCCTTTTTTTTTGGAGGGGTACAGGGATTGAACTGAGGGGCTCTCAACCACTGAGCTGCATCTCCAACCCTTTATTGTATTATTATTATTTTTTTTTTAGAGACAGGGTCTAATTGAGTTTCTTAGTGCTTTGCTGAGTTGCTGAGGCTGGCTTTGAACTCATGATCTTCCTGTCTCAGCCTCCTGAGTTGCTGGGATTATAGGCATGTGCCACCTTGCCTGGCCTGTAATCCTTTTTAGTAGGTTTATATTTCAAAGAGGATGGACAACTCCTTTGTGATAGGATTGTTTCTGTAATTTTGTATCTTTAATACTGTCACATTACTGTCCATGTTCATGAGGTTTTATAGTTTTAGAGGGTATATAGTTTTGGACTTATATCACTTCAAAAAGTAGATTTCACTCAGACTGTTTTATAAGTTATTACTTTATTGTAGGAGATAATAGCACCTCTTATTATATTATTTTAGAGCAGTGTTTTACCAAGGAATTACATGTTCAACATTTTGTGAAGTAGATTTTAAAACAATTAATACTATTTGTTCCCTGAGATTTGTGGATTAAGATTAAAAGAGCTATATTTAAGAGTCCAAAGTTAAGATTTTCATCTTTACATTCTTATTCATTTGCTTTTTGACAGTTTAGCCTCTTGTAACTTTCTTATAATATGTAGAATAATATTTAATGATATTCTACATTCAACAAACATTTATTGCATGACCACCAATTCAACATCTGCATTGGATGAGGGGGACAGTTGTAACCTAAAACATTGATTGCTGATCTAGAAGTTAAGTGTAAGTAAAAATTATAAATCAGTACCATGAGTGAGAAAGGGACTGACATTGTGCTCTTCCTTCATTCAGTAAGTCACTTATTAACATAGATAAGGCATCCACTTTGGGCTAAGAACATGGCTCCTTTCCTCTCCAGGTTTATATAAAGAGAGAACTTTAGACACAAAGTAGTGTGATGGCAGAAATATGAAGAAAGGTGCTTGGAAGCATAGGAGGAAGTGATTGATTCTATGTTGTGAAACCAAAGAAGTCTTCTGGAAGAGGTAATATTTGAACCTAGTCTTACCATATAAATAGGTAAATGAGAGGTAGAAGCATTTTTGTAAAAGAAACTCCATCTGCAAAGACTGCTATTAGGCAATAACTTTGGCTGGCTTCGGGTGTGTGAGGGAGGGGATGTTTGGTGAGAATTGAAGCTGGGAAAGTAGTCTTGCCGTGCTATGGAGTTGGAAATTTAATGGAACTATTTAAAACAATGCTGTTTTTAAAAAAGTTTGTGGTGATGGAAATGTTCTCTGTGCTATTTATTATGGTAGTCAGTGATTATATGTAGATATTGAGCTCCTGAAAGGTGTCCAGTGTGTCTTTGAAGTTGAATGTGTATAGTAATCATGTTTTTAAAATTTTTTCTATATTTTATGAGACCTTGACATTTTGGGGACCTTGCTGTCGGTGAAAAGTCTGTCTCTCCCAGGCAGAGTATTAGACTCTGCCTCTATCTAATTCCTATAGATATTAAACAATTTGCCTCAGAGAAAACTTACCATATGTTAACCAACCAATTTAAAACCTGTACTCCCAACCACCTCCTTTATCTAACTCCTTCACATTAAACCAATATTTCCCCTTCCCTAAATCACCCTGGGGATAGATAAGAGACTACTAAAAACCATTCCTTTTGCCTGGAATCCACTAAAATGATTCCAGCTAGTCAGTAGAAGCTGTTTACCCTGTCCTGCCTTGCCTTTTCCATGGAAACCACAGTAAAGGCATGTGCCCTGCCCTCGTTTTTTCCCCCATCTCCTCCTCCCTCTAAGCCAACTCTGGTACTTCCCCATTTTTGCCACCTCTTCTTGAAAACTCAAGGCAGTTGTGTACATGATTACCATACTTGCTTAAAATGTTAGATACAAATCAAAACAAGGTGGTAGCTAATGGCTAACATATTAGACAGCACAGATCTATACAAAGATTCTAACCCCAAGAAACAGTTCTATTTCATGCACAGAACTTTAGTTCATTAAATAATCTTCACGGGGTGTCTCCTTTTTGGTTATGAGACTGTAGCAGCTAATGAGAAGACAAGGTTCTTACCCTTACAGAGCTTCATTCTGGTAACTAATAGATTACATCTCCAAAGATTTCTACCATAGAGCGTTGCCAAGTTTATTTGGCAAAATGTTTTTTTTCAAAGGAGTTGCTCCTGCTTCCTCTCCAGTCTCTGCAATCACTTTTCAAACTGCCATTTATTGTGTATCTTCTCTGTACCAAGCAATATCATATAGATGGTATGTATGTAGGTTTCATTTAGATCTCTTTGGCATGGCGCTATATCAAAATTTCATTTTGGAAGTATCAGTATTAGCCAATGTTTCTTTCAGTAGTTAAATAGTAAGAAAATTGAGAGTTTTTACCAAGAGAGAAATAGATTTAATTTTATATCTGTTGGATTTAATTCACAATGATTTAAAACAAGTCTTGGATTTAGATTGTTCTGGACTAAGCCTGCTAAGCTACAGTTTACCCACATGTAAAATGGGAATAATAATGTTACAATTAAATAGTTACATAATAAATAGTGTTAAATGAGTTAGTACAGTTGTATTCTTAACATAGTCTGTTTATTTATCATTAATATTTATTAGCATATTTATTATCATTTCTTGGCACATAATCCTGTTTTTCTCTTAACTAGGATATTTCTGTATAGTGCCTAGTAAGATAGGCACTCAGTGAAAGAAATTAAATATAACTCATCAGGAGGGGCTGGGGTTGTGGCTCAGTGGTAGAGCACTTGCCTAGCATGTGTGAGCCTTGGGTTTGAGTCTCAGTACCGCATGTAAATAAAATAAAGGTCCATTTACAACTAAAATAAATATATATTTTTAAAAAGTATAACTCATCAGGAACATAAAGGATTCCCTATAGAATATTAGCAGGCTTTTGATAATTGTGTGCTGAAATGTTTGTCTTGGTTTCCTTATATGTTTATCTCCACAGGCATAGAGAACCATTTTCATTTAGATCACTTGTTATATTCCCATATTCCCTATCTTCTTTTTTTTTTCCGTATTTAATTTTCTTTTTAAAAAAATTTAAAAATCTATTCTACTCAGTTATACATGACAGCAGAGTGCATTTTCAATTATTGTACACAAATGGAGCACAACTTTTCAATTCTCTGGTTGTACATGAAATAAAGTCGCACCATTTTCATGCAATCATACATGTACCTTAGGGTAATAATGTCCATCTTATTCCACCATCCCCCCCACACTCTTTGCCCAATCCAAAGTTCCTCCATTCTTCCTATGCTCCCTCCTCCCCAATTATTGATCATTGATTGGGTTTTTTGTGGTTTTTTTTTCTTTATATATCCTGGAGATTAGTGCTCTATCTGATGTGTGTGTGTGGGGTAAACATATTCTCCCATTCTTAGTCAGAGAAACATTTGGCTTTTGGGGATTGGCTTACTTCGCTTAGCATGATATTCTCCAACTCCATCCACTTACCTGCAAATACTATAGTTTTATTCTCTTTTAATGCTGAGTAATAGTTCATTTTTTTTTTATCCATTAATCTGTTGAGGTGCATTTAGGTTGGTTCTGCAGTTTAGCTATTGTGAATTGAGCTGCTATAAACATTGATGTGGCTGTGCTACTATAGTATGCTGATTTTAAATCCTTTGGGTATAGACTGAGGAATGGGATAGCTGGGTCAAATGATGGTTCCATCCAAGGAATCTTCATACTACTTTCCAGAGTGGTTGCACCAATTTGCAATCCCACCAATTTGCAGTTCCACCAGCAATGTATGAGTGTGTCTTTTCCCCCACATCCTTGCCAACCCTTATTATTGCTTGTATTCTTGATAATTGCCATTCTGACTGGCATGAGATGAAATCTTTGAGTAGTTTTGAGTTGCCTTTCACTCATTACTAAAGATGTTGAACTTTTTTTTTTTTATATATTTGTTCATTGCTTAGATATCTTCCGAGATGTGTCTGTTCACCTCCTTAGCCCATTTATTGATTGAGTTATTTGGTTTTTTTGGTGTTAAGATTTTTGAGTTCTTTATATATCCTGGAGATTAGTGCTCTATCTGATGTGTGTGTAGTAAAGATATTCTCCCACTCTATAGGCTGTCTTCATGTCATTGTTTCTTTTGCTAAGAAGAAGCTTTTTAGTTTGAATCTATCCTAGTTATTGATACTTTTAATTTTATTTCTTGCACTTTAGGAGACTTGTTAAGGAAGTTGGGGCCTAATCCAACATGATAAAGATTTGGGATAATCCCCTGTCTTAAGACAAGCTAGGTACTCCAAAGACATTTAATGAACACTTAACAGAATGAAATGCATCTTAAAATGAGAACATTGAATATATGCAAGTTTTAATTCATTAAGATAGTGTATTTTACATAACATTTTGGTATTCTTCAGAAACATTTACCAAAAACTAAGTTGAAGCATTTGAAGATACTCCTAATCTAAAATTTTATGAATATTGTTATATGATTTTAAACATGGTATTAAGGAGAGAAGAATGAAAATGTTTTCTAAACTTAAATGTATCACACTGAGTTTTATTTATAATTATGATTAATGTAATTCCTGATAAAAGTAAAGACAAACACAAATATACTTAATGGGTACAATGAGAGGACATTTAAAATAGGTTTCTGAAAATAAGATTTCCAGTTTCATGAGTCTTTATCCCATAAATAAGATAGTCCTAGATAGAACTGGGTTTATCGTGTGATTTATTCGGTTTTACAGGTAAGTTAAATGAGAAATTAATGTGAGAGTAGCAGATAAAGAGTAAGCTCAAGGACCCAACTAGACATGCTATTTTGCATTTTTTTTAACATAAGCACGCAGATTCTGACAAATATGTACATATTTAGTTTCAGAATGGCTCCGGTTATTGCCTTTCCTTGGTGTACTTGCACTACTTGGCTACCTTGCAGTTCGTCCGTTCTTCCCGAAGAAAAAACAACAGAAGGATAGCTTGATAAATCTTAAAATACAAAAGGAAAACCCTAAAGTGGTGAATGAAATAAACATTGAAGATTTGTGTCTTACTAAAGCAGCTTATTGTAGGTGTTGGCGTTCAAAGACGGTAAGATGTCTGTTTACCTGTACAATGAACTTTTGTGGAGTTAAGAATTGTTTTGTTTCTTAAGTAGCAGTTTTGAGGTTCTGTGAGAGATTTTTTCCCTTAGTAGTCTTCAATTAAAAGTCCATATTCCTCAATTGAAATTTGCTTTTTCTGATTGATATTACTTACATTAGAAAAGTTAGAACAATAAATACAGATAGAAATCTGATGTTTTCCCAGTGCTCATCACTGTCTAGAAGAACATATGTTTTAAAATACACTTAATTTTTGAGAGAGGATATAGGTTTAGTAAAAAGAGCTTAAGCTTTGAAGTCAGAATAGTGTATAAATCTAATGCCTGTCACTTGGGCAAGTTACTTTTTTTTGGTTCTGAGGTTTGAGCCCTATGGTATTTACCACTGAGCCACATCCTCAGCCTGTATTTTTTATTTTGAGATAGGGTCCACTAAAGTGCCTAGACTGGCCTTGACTTGCTATTGATTTGTCTCAGCCTCTGGAGTTGCTGAGATTATAGGCATGTGCCACTATGCCCAGCTGTAAATTACTTCATTTTTAATCTCTAATTTTCAGCATTAAAAAAGAACAAAACAAAACTGTTACTACATCAACGTTGCAGATATTTTTGAGAAATTAGTAAAATTATATTTATAAATTGTCCTACTTAAGATGAGCTAGTAAATGGTAGCTATAATTACTGATGATTTTTAATAAAAGGAGGAGTTTGGAGTAATGAGTATTATAAGTAGTTAATGAAATCTGTTTTCTTTGTTCATAGGTTATTTAAGATTTTATGTACAATTGTTCATCACAGCATGTTTTATAATAAAATTTAGAAACTATCTGATGATAGAACAATTAAAGTACAGCATAATACAAATGATAGAAAATTAGGACTCTTTTATAAATCAAGTTTTTAAGGAATATTTAATGATGTGAGATCCTGACTTAATACAAGATAGAAAAACAAGATAGAAAAGCATATTATAGAATGATCCTAGTTTTTAAAAATGTGAATACACAGTAAATTTGAGATGAGCTCAAATTTAGTGTTTCAGAGAATAAGAATTTATCGTTGATTGCGTTTTAAACCTTATATGGAATCATCCAGATTTTTATTTAAAATCTAAACCAAATGAATTAGTTATTTAGATTGTTAGATTTGCTGTGGGTATCAGAATGCGGTCAGAATGTATCTATTATTCAGAAAAGCTATCTGATGAAATTTCTTTTTTTTAGCAAGGATATGCTTTTTTTTTTTTTTTTTTTTAAAGGATGGATGCCCCAACCTATGCTCTTTATTTATTTATTTTTTTAAGAGAGAGAGAGAAGAGACCGAGAGAGAGAATTTTTTTAATATTTATTTTTCAGTTTTCGGTGGACACAACATCTTTATTTTTATGTGGTGCTAAGGATCGAACCCAGTGCCCCGTGCATGCTAGGAGAGCGTGTTACCGCTTGAGCCACATCCCCAGCCCCAGGATATGCTTGCTTTATGATAGCATATCACAGATATTTATGAGAGCACATTTCACAAATATTTCTACTTAAACATGTTTTTAAAATAACACTAATTCTTTTTTTTTTTTTCCTTTTAGTTTCCTGCCTGTGATGGTTCCCACAATAAACATAATGAATTGACAGGAGATAATGTGGGTCCACTCATACTGAAGAAGAAAGAAGTGTAATAGTTAGTAATGATTTAGGATTGGTCAATTGTGTGCTGTAAAATCTTCTCATTCTTTGTATAGAAAATCTTTGAAATGGTGGTTTTAATTATTACTACTGGCTGAATAATTATTTCTGCCAACTTATTTTCTTGCTACACTACTGTTTGATAAAGTCATTTATGTAGAAGTTATTTGTCAAGTCTCATTCTGACTTCAAAGAATTAATGTATATTTCGGCAATAAAATCCATACTTCTGGTTTTAATTAATTTAGAAATTAAAATTTTGGCAATGTGTCCAACACTGTTTCTTTTGATAATTAATAATTCAACAGAATCCGTACTTTAAAATTTTCCTACACTGTTAAATATATTATTTTTTATATTGCTTTGTTTTGATCCTTTGAAATGATTTTTTCTTCTTTTGGCCTTCACACTCTGATTTTTTAGGTGAATTAAGAAAAATATTACCATCAAGAATTACTTAAGGTTACAGAGATAAGCTTTTTTGCTTTATAGAAATTGTTGTTTCATTAATATAAATACCCCCAATTTCAAAAAAGAAGTAAACTGGATATAAAAAGTTCCAATGAGGAATAGTTATTTACATTATAAAAGATTTGTTTACTTTACAAAAGGCACGTTGTATGTGTATGTATTGTGTGTCTGTCTGAGCTAGTGACAGATGGGGGTAGGGTGGCAAGAACATTTAATATCTAAATGTACCTGCTGCTGCAATTTGAGGTCAGTTAGAAATAAAGGCATATCTGAATTCAGATTAAAATGTTAAATAGTTCAAAGTTACATTTACATGAAAATTTTTCTCTTAATAGTATAAATCATTAAAATATTTTCAAAATAAATTTGATAAACAATCTTCAAAATATTTACAAATATTTTCTTTTTAACATACAGTGAGCCACATCCCCAGCCCTTTTTTTGTATTTTATTTAGAGACAGGCTCTCACTGAGTTTCTTAGCGTCTCGCTAAATTGCCGAGGCTGGCTTTGAATTAGCGATCCTCTCGCCTCAGCCTCCCAATCTGCCAGGATTACAGGCAGTACCACCATGTATAGTACAGTTCTTATAATAATAGCTGCTTAAGTTAGGCTTTTTCTTTTCTTTTTGGTATTGGGAATTGAACTTAGGGGTGCTTTACCGTTGAGCTACATCCCTAGCCCTTTTCATTTTTATTTTGAGAAAGGTCTCACTAAGTTGCTTACCACCTTGCTGTGTTACTGAGGCTGGCTTCAGACTTGTGATCCTTCTGCCTCAACCTCCCAAGTAGTTAGGATTATAGGCATGTGTCTGTTTATTAAAGGTACAATCCATTCAGTTCACTGTTTTCTTTTTTATATGTAGAGGTGCCAGGAGTCAGGCATTTAATTCTTCCAGTAATAAAGCTAATAATTATTGAACATTTATATGTATCTGGCACTTCTCTAACATGGTAGTTGGATTTTGAATTTATTACATGTAATGTCAATAGGCTGTACTGCCTGATCTTAACTTTCTTGTGATTAATCGCAAAAATTTTAGTTAGAAATCTAGTCTGTAGTTTCTAAGAAGTCCAAAATTATTGTTCTTTCCTCTTCCCATTTATCAGTGAAGAAAAAATACAACATTGCTCTCACTTCTTTTTTTTTTTTTCTGGGACTTTTATTCAGTACCCTTAAGGGCTTCACTGTCAAGAGTAACCAATTATTTTTTCTACAGTTGGTCCCAAGACTTGGAGAAAGTCCTCCTTACCAAAAGTTTATATATTCTTGTCTGTGTGTTTGTGGTCATGAAACGTTGTTTTTTGTTTTGTTTTGTTTTGTAAAACCATTCACTGTAACTCAGCAACATGTCTCTAAACATGTTCTAGTGTTTTCCATACTTAGATTTCACAGAAGATAAATTTTCTGAAAATATGTAGTATAAAATTAAATTGTCAACTTTTAATTTTGTCAAATAAATAAGAGCACTTAAAATATTGAAAGTGAATTCTGTCTTACAAAGGTAATTCTAATGCACAAAAAGTAAAATGGTTAAACTCTCACAATAAAGGGTTTCTCCCCCTCCACATTTTCTATTTTAAAAATATGTTTAAAGAGCTATACCAAATATTTTCCTGCCTGTGCAAATTTTTCAGAAGCCTGAACTGGTAGCAAGCTGTTATTTTAATAAATCTTTTACATAAGTAGTATTGTCAGTTGCCACCACTTCCCAGAATTCTGTTATGTGTATCTTAAGAAACAGACATAAATGCCTCTGGATTGATACAATAAAAGTAACTTAGCTCTTGAAATACATGTTTCTAGAGCCTTCAGGAAAGTACTGTCTCAAGATTGTTTTGAGAGCTGCCTTTCCTGCTTACCTAGGGAGCTACTCATGCCTTACTCAGCTAATGGGCACCATCATTACTAAACATCAGGTATCCAGAAGGGTTAGCAGGCTTGAGGTATTAATGATTCATTCATGCGGATAATTAAGCAAGTTGTATATGTCAAGCACATTACAATTCAGCCTTGACTTCAGTGCTTCATATGATTCATGAATTACTTTTGTATTTTGTAACCAAATTTGTAATAAGTTTATGGGAAGCCAATTAAGCCAACTGCTGATCTATCTAGTTCTGCCTTCTCCACTGTGATCCCACAGTCTTTCGTTAGAAATGTGCTGTCAGACACTCTTCCTGTCCAGAGAGTTTCAAAACTCCACTGTTTAACAGGGTTCTTCATCTAACAATTGCACTTTTGTTATTTAGGGCAATATGACCAATCTGGGGAAGACCAAGTAAGATATTACTAATGTTTGCACTAGGTAAGCTCCTTAGCTCCCCAGCTCCCCATCTTCATAGTCTACATATTCTTATTTCATATCTAGTTCTAACACATTTGGTTTCTGGCAAATTTGGTTTCTCCTGAGCAGATCACAAGTACAGATAATATTTTACCAGAAGCAGGTAAACAAGCAGATGTGACAGTTGAAAACAGGAGAGATGACCAAAAGATAAATTTAAAATGAACATTAAACATATAGCAGCTTTAATATAGGATCCTGCACACCACAGTTCTTGACATCACCATGATCAAATTATACAAGTGATATTTAGTGATGAATCTGAATCAAGAAGGCAGACAAGAGTATGTGCTGTATTTAGTGGTCACATTTTCCACTTTAAATAGTTAAAAGCTTGTTGCTTAACATGGTATATTCAGATGGAAAACTTAGGCAGAATATACTTTGACTCTTTCTTTGGTATATGGAGGCTTTATTGCAGGAAATTTTTCCATTCAGTTGAAACATTTTTCAAGGTTAATGACAGTAATTGACTACATAACTTATTAAAATACAGGGAAAACTAAAGAAAGCAAGGGGATTTAAATTACATAAGTCATGTTACATGACCTCCTCCCTTTAGGGAGGATTTTAAAATGCTTAAAAACCACAGACATACCCATTCTGGGACTGCCTTATTGCCTTTGCTCCACCTGGGTTGGATCACAGGGCACCTATGGCTGTTAGGTTTCAACTATGCTGCTGTGTCTAAGGCTAGGCTTGAGTTTGTCAAAATAGTCTTACTGGAAGCCCACTTTATTGTTAAAGTCAACTAGTTTTATTTTTTGCAGAAATCCAGTTTAGTAATGTTACTGTGCAAGCATCGTTTTAATGCAGTATACAAATTAGATAGTCAATTATTGGCAATTACACAGTTATTTGGCCTCTAAGGATGTTGGAAATCTGTTTAGAAATTTTTAATATTTAAGTTTTAGTTGTAGTTGGACACAATACCTTTATTTATTTTTATGTGGTGCTGAGGCTTAAACCCAGGGCCTCACACAGTGCTAGGTGAGTATTATACCGCTGAACCACAACCCCAGCTCCCAGCCCTAACTATTTCTTTCAGTCAGAGATGCTATCACGCTAACTTTCCTTTGGTTTGAATTCTTGATTCATTGCTTACTAAAAAACTATTTTCAAGCAATTATGGTAAGAAAGCATATTTGTGACCAACTGTTCTCTTAGAACACTAGTCAAGTAGATCAGCCACAATGTTAACAAATCCTCATCCCTATTATAAGGCTGTAATTTTCCAAAATAATATTGAAGGGGGAGAGGGTAATAAATAGCATAATTAAGGGAGAAAATGAAACTGTCAAAAAACAATTTACCAAAATTTCAAATTTCCTGTAATTTTCCATCAGTCCCCTCATATATTTCTTTGCAGTCACACTAAAGATATAAATCAATCCCGTTCAAAATTTAAGAAACTCAAAACTTAGAAGTACATCTGAGTCTTTAACTCTGAGATTTTAAAATTAAATAGTACAGGTATAGGGAAATAGAAAACTTTTTGTTGATGTGATTACATGCTCAGGAAACAGTGTTTAAGAAAAACAAAAGGGATTTTGGTAAGGCATTTGGAAACAAGATGAATATACAGAATTTATTAGCAATAAAAGCCTTGAAATGCTAATGGGAAATATTTCATTCACAATAGCAAAAATAATAAAAATTAAATTTACCAAGAAAAACATGGGAAGAATAATTACCATTGTGGGAATATAAATCTAAGAATTACATAAATTCAATAAATTTCACATTGGGACCACAGGAACCTTTAAAAATTTGATCAGATTATGAGACATGAACTTTGGAATGACTTAAAAATAAGTATATTAAAAGAATATAGAAGAAAACCTAATATGGCAAAAAGTAAAGGGCCACAAAAGATATAGTCAAATATCAGTAATATATAATAAATACAGGGGAAATTCCAACATGAGTTAACAGTAAACTTCAGTAAATATAAACCTAAAAAATGAATAAAATAAAATGAATAATGTTGAGCAGAAAAAGGATAGAGTCACTTTGTGTTACATAAATAAAGCAAGAATGGTCTCTTTTGATGCCTAGGTTTTTTCTTCACAATAGGCTGAGACCCTTTAGCTCAAAAGCCCACTAGCAATCACTAATCTACATTCAGACTTTTTTAGCTACCACACATGAGAGAGAACATGTAGTACTAATCTTTCTCTGTATAACTTCATTCCTACCCATGTCACCTCAAATGACAGGATTTTATTCCTTTTTTATTTTTTTAAAATGACTGATGAATATAAGGTTGTGTATATATACCACACTTTTTTTTTTTTCCAGTGCTGGGAATTGAACCCAGGACTTGTGCATACTGGTAAGTACAATTATTTTTTTTAAATCCATCTGTTGATGGGCATCTAGGTTGACTCCATATCTTAGCTCTCATGAACAGTGCTGCAATACACATGGGAGTGCAGGTATCTCTGGTAGGCTGGTTTCACTTTCCTTGGATATAGACCCAGAAATTGGTTTGCTGGAATATATTTCTAGTTTCTTAAAGATCCTCCACACTGTCTCC
Organism: Callospermophilus lateralis; assembly: GCF_048772815.1. NCBI lineage: Eukaryota > Metazoa > Chordata > Mammalia > Rodentia > Sciuridae > Callospermophilus > Callospermophilus lateralis. The sequence continues at coordinate 90,674,785 of NC_135312.1, read as the reverse complement.
ATATTGTATTAATAATTTACATTTCCACCAAATGTGTATGAGAGTTCCTTTTCTCTATACCTTTGTCAGCATTTTTGTTGTTGTTGGTCTTTTTTTAATAGCCATTCTAACTGGTGTGGGATGATAGCTTATCGTGGTATTGATTACTGCTAGAGATGGAGAAGGGGCATGGGGAATGAATATGGGGGTTGGATAATGGGTACTAAAACACAGTTGGGTAGAAAGAATTAAGTTCTAGTGTTCTCTAGTCCAGTGGAGCAACTGTAGTTCTCAATAAACTATTATATATTTTATGAATAGCTAGAATAGAGGAGCTCAGAGGCTCCAAACACAAAGTAAGGATAAGGAGATGAAAATACTAATTAACATCAGTACAATCAGTACACATTGTATACATTTATTGAAATATATCACACTGTACCTCATAATATGTACAATTATGAATTAACCAAAAATTATTTTTAGATGCTTAAGGAGATGGAAATGCTATCTATCATAATTTGATCATTACACTTGTGTACACACAAGTATTGAATTATTACACTTTTATATCATAGATATGTAAAATTAAAAATTTTAAAGATACTAACATTTTATAAAACCCACTCACACCAAACTTAAATCTTATATATCCAATTGTCTTAAACAGCACAAATAAGCAGATTATTAGCCTTTTAGAGCTTGCTTTCTTTACTTATCCCATGACACTATCCAAAATCTGCTCGCCACAGATGAAATAAAGACCCCAAGCTGCTGCTGCCCCTTAAGGTTCTCTAACCAGAGACTCCTTGCCATGCTTTGGGTGACATCACTGGGACACCTATGCTCCCTCTCTGATCCTTTTCCCCCAGGAGTTCACTTGCACTCCTGCCCTTAAGGGTGGTGGCCCCCAGGCTTCATTGTCTACTTGGCCTCTTGCTGTGAGGGCTTCCCAGATTCATTCCCGCTTCTCCACCCCTCACCTCATATAAACCAGTCAACAGAGCACCCAAATAAATCTTGTGTGGTGCTACTGCCACCTTGTGGTCATATCTTCCTTTGATCAATGCCAAAATCAAACTCACCCCCTTACATAATAACACCAATGAAAATTCACCAGGAAGATATGCTAATTCTAAAAGATACCTAATAATCATCAAAATACATAAAAATTAATAGAACTGCAAAGAGCAATTGACAAGTCTACAAATACAGTGAAATTTTAGTACATCATTCTCAGCAGTCAGCCAAATGGATATAAAATTAGTCTCTAGAGATGATACAGAACTCTTCAATCAACAAAGAATTTCTGTTCTTTCCAAGAATACTTGAAATATTTTATAAAGACATTAGGCTTAAAGATAAATATCAATTTTTATGTTGAGGTACAAAATACCAAGCACTATTATTAGAAATCAATAATAAAGTTATCCAAAATAAATCCATAAATTTTTAGAAATTAAAAACCTCTTTACAGGGGCTGGGGATATAGCTCAGTTGGTAGAGTGCTTGCCTTGCATGCATAAGGCCCTGGGTTCAATCCTCAGCACCACAAAACAAAGAAAAACACACAAATAAAACCTTTACAAAAAACTCATAGAAGAAGAAAGTTTAAATTACAACATAAATTTAAGTTTAAATAAAAAGAGGGATAGTTGCCAGGAGCAATTTATAGTCACTGGAAAGAAAATAGCATATATTTAGAGTCTTGTTTGAGATATATGTTAACTCTTATACCCTTTGTCATAATGTAGTACACAGACCTTGGAACTGTCTGGACATTCTGCAGAATATCATTTTTATCCATTGTATTTATCAGTTAAAATAGACCACAAGAGTAAGGAGTAGACATCTTTACTTGGATGTCCAAGTAAGGAGTATCTTGGACACCTGGGAAGGCACATGCATCCCCAAGAGTGACAGAAACGCCCCTGGAGATTAAGGGCCTGCCACCCCAGTAAAGATTCTTAGAGGTCCAGTGGTCTCACGTATGTTTAAATTGGAGGACAAATTATTGCATCTTGATATCCACTATGAAAAAGCAGGCAGACTTCATAGGCTTCTTTAGGTTTTGGAGGCAGATATTAATATGTTTAGGGACACTGCTAGTACATGTGCTGAGTGACAGAGAAGGCTGCCAGCTCTGATAAAAACTTAGGAAAGAAAAGGACTCTGTTGCTGGCTCAGACTACAGTGCAAGTGGCCCTGGTATTTGGGCCAAACAACCAGTAAATTCTATGATATTAGAAATACATGCAATGAGAGAGGACACCCTGTGGAGTTTATGGAAAACTGCAATAGGAGAATCACAACATAGTCCTGTGGAGCTCTCTAGCAAGACCATGCTCTCTGTAGATAATTATATGCTCTATAATCACACAACATCCCCTTTCGGCATCTTACCCATGTGTCCCATTAACCTATATACAACTGAAAACTGGGAACTTAATGGGTTAAAATAGCTCTGGGCATGCTACTGAAGTTAGGTAGAGATAGCCTTTTTGACAATGGGCATTAAGTGACCATATGGCTAGAAGTTCTCATCATGAACTTTGTTTTCTTAGACCTACCACTTAGTAAAGACAGACTGGCTTAGCAGCAATCCATAAAGTGAAAGTAGCACACTAAGGACTGGGTATGAAAGTGATTGGAGGGAACAAGGAAGCAGTAGGAGCAATTGGCCCATATCCCCATGTCATCAAAACTGTGGCAGTGGAGTTTTCAGCTTGTGACTATGGATGTATGGGAATATTGCTAAAGAAGAGTAAAAGCTGAGCTTGGTTCACTGACTAGTCAGCCCAGGATGTGGATGCAAGGCAAAAGGACAGCTGCCTATGTCAGCAATAGAAAGAGAGCAATAGATAAAATCCTCCCAAGATGGTTCAACACATTCAAGTCAATAGATACAATATACCACATTAACAGAATTAAGGACAAAAAACTCATATGAACATCTCCATAGATGCATAAAAAGCATTTGACAAAATTCAATATCTTCATGATAAAAATTCTGGACAAATTAGATATAGAAGGAATATACTTCAACACAATAAAGATCATATATGAGGGCTGGGGCTCAGTGGTGGAGTGCTTGCCTGGCATGTGTGAGGCCCTGGGTTCAATTCTCTGCACCGCATGTAAATACATAAAATAAAGGTCCATCCACAACTAAAAAATTAGTTTAAAAAATTACACATGACAGGCCCACAGATAACATCATACTCAATGGTGAAAAGTTGAAACATTTTCCTCTAAGACAGGAATCGAACAAGGAAATCCACTCTCACCATTTCTATTCAATATAGTACTGTAAGTTCTAATCAGAGCAATTGGGCAAGAGAAAAATATATAAGACATCCAAATCAGAAAGGAATAAGTGACATCATGTGTGCAGATGACATGATCCTATATATAGAAAACTGTTGAGAGCCACTCTGAAGGGGCCCCAGCAAACTTCCAGCTGCCAGCTGATGATTGGCTCACAGCGCCCCAGCAAACTTCTAACTGCCAACTGATTGACTCCTCTGCGGTGATGCTCATTGGGCTGTTTCCCTGCCCTTTCAGACTGCGGAGCTGCTCATTGGGGGATTTTTTTTGCTCCGCCCACGCGACCCAGCCAATCGGCCTGAAGAGCAGGAGGGGTGGGGGAGGGGGAGAGGCTTGGGGGAAGCCTGTGGTGGCAATTGGGCTCTGAAGGTTTTTTCCTGAGGAGCTGTGTGGTTTGGTGTTCTAAAAATAAAGTTCGTTTCTTTTGACAAGTGGCTCCTGAATTGTGCCCAGCCAGACTGCAGCAGAAAACCTTAACTATTCTTCCATAAACCTGTTAGAACTAATAAATTCGGTAAGATTTCAGGATACAAAATCAACATACGAAAATCAGCAATGTATGGGGTGGGGGTGGGCTGGGGTTGTGTCTCAGCGGTAGAGCGTTTGCCTACCACATGCAAGGCCCTGGGTTTGATCCTCAGCACCACATAAAAACAAATAAACAAAATAAAGGTATTTTGTACAACTAAAATATATATATGAAAATCAGCAATGTTTCTATACACTAACACACTCTCTGGAAAAACAAACAAAAGAACTTCATTTATAATAGCTACTAAAAAATAAAATAATAAGGAATAATTTAGCCAAGCTGATGAGATACCTGTAAATTGAAACCCATAAAACACAGATGTAAGAAATTGAAGAAGACAGAAATAAACTGAACATCATCCCGTGTGCATGGATGGAAGAGTTAATGCTTTTAAAATGTACATACTACACAAAGCAATCTACAGATTGATTGCAATTCCTATGTAATTCCAATGTCAGTTTTTAAAGTAATAGAAAAAATATCCTAACATTTATATTGAACCACAAAAGACCCCAAATAGCAAATCTTGAGCAAAAAGAACTAAGCAGGAGCCATCTCCCATCTGGATTTCAAAATATACTACAAAACTAAAATAATCAAAATAGCATAGTACTGCCATAAAACAATAGATCAGTGGAACAGAATAGAAAGTCCAGAAACAAATCCATTCAGTCAACTGGTTTTCAACAAAGGTACCAAGAACACACAATGGAAAAAGGACAATTTCTTCAATTAATGATATTGGAAGAACCAGATATCTACGTGAAGAAGAATGATGGTAGAACCTTATCTCATACCATACACAAAAATCAACTCAAAATTAACTAAAGACTTGAAAGTAAAACTTGAAACTGCCAGGTGTGGTGGTGCATGCCTGTGATTTCAGCCCTCAGAAGGTGGAGGTGGGAGGATTGCTTCAGCCCAGGGGTTTGAGACCAGCCTGGGCAGTGTATCGAGACCTCCATCTCAAAACAACAACAATAATGAACAACAACCCCGCCCCTCAAAAAAAAAAAAAAAAAAAAAAAAAAAAAACCAACAAAAACCTGAAACAGTAAAAATATTAGAAAAAAGTATGGGAAAAACACCATGACATTGTTTTGGGCAATGATTTTCTGGATATGACCCCTCTTTTTGTCAGCTTTTTTTGTTGTTGTGACCAAATACTTGACAAGAAAAATTGAAGAGGAGGAAAAGTTTATTTGGTGACAATTGTAGAGGAGGAAAAGTTTATTTGGTGCTCATAATTGCAGAGTTCTCAGTCCATAGATGGCCAGCTCCATTGCTCTGGGCAGGATGTGAGGCAGCACATCATGGTGGAAGACTGTGGTGATGAAAGTAGCTGAGGACAGGAAACAGAGTGCTAAGTTCACCAAGGACAAAATATAAACCCCAAAGGCAATTTGGAGGGAGCATGGCTCTGCTTACACTTGTGAGAGAATAAACTCCATTGTTTTAAGCCACCCAGTTTTTGGTACTTGTTATGGCAGCTGTATCCAGTCCCTGTTCCACTTAAGCTACTATAACAAAAGAGCATCTGTTTATTTCCCAGTTCTGAGAACTGGGAAATCTAAGATCAAGGTGCTGGCAGATTCATTAGGTGATGAGGGCCTCTTCCTCATAGAATATGTCACCCTAGTGTAGTCTCACATGGTGAAAGGGCTTGCTAGCTCTCTAGGGTCTTCTTATAAGGATACTATCTACATTCATAAGGGCTGCATCCTTATGACCTAATGACTCTTTGAAGTCTCCACTTTCTAATACCATCACCTTGTGGGTCAGGATTTCAACATATGAATTTTAGGGAATATAAGCATTCATTCAATGAAGTAGCAGATAACTGGATAACCATTTGGAAAAAAGATAATGTTGAATCTAAACCTCACATCGTATATCAGGATAAAATTCAAAATGTTAACAAAAGTGAAAGTGAAAAAACTATATAAGGGCTAGGGAAAACATGAGTGAATCTCTTTTATTTTATACATGTACCAGTATGCCAGAATGAAATCTATCATTCTCTATCATTAATAATGCATCAACAAAAAGATACAATTTAAGACTGATACTTAGTAAAAGGATAAATAAGATTAAAGATACTATAAAAGTAGTTATACAAAAGTAACCACCAGAATAATAACACAAACTTTCCTGAACACCAAAAGAAAATTTTAAAATTGAAGACACTGAATAATGAAAAACAAAAACAAATCAGAAAAGCAGACATCATACAGCATAATTGACAACATCAGATACCTTGACATAATTGAGAACAAATATAATTGTTATATCAATACATATTAATTGGTTTAGGGGGCCTATAAAAGGAAAATAATTTTCAGTGATCTCATGAAGTGGGTTTTGAGCCATCCTGCATATTCAAGGCATTCTATATTTAATTTGTCCTGCATCCTTTATTGACTTTTTCAGAGCTCTCTATAAGTCCTGTATTCACCTTTAGTTAATAAATCATCTTCATTTAAAAGTTAAGTACTTAGGGCTGTCTTTTTCGCGACTAAAATTGACACAAATCAATTAAATGGCAACTTTAGCTGAAAAGCGTACCTCCACCGGTATCGATCCCGGACGGTCTGTTCTGTAGGTTTGGCTGAAGGAAGATCAAAAGGGGTGAAAATTAGCAAATCAACGAAAACGCCGAGCTTCTGAACGCCAGCCAATCAGAGATAACCCCCTGTCTTGAAAGTCAACCCATCAGTGCGCCATTCTATGTGACAGCCAATCAGGCGGGGCCTCCCTCCGGCAAGTTTACTTTGAAAGAAACGGGTTAACCCGCTCACCCAGCGCTCACGCTAGCGCAGCTGCAAGTTCTCTGCCAATCCCTAAATATTTCCACTTGTGAAAGTCCACCGATTCCTGAATGTCAGGCTTCCCAAAAGCTCCTATAAGAACAGCTTATCCTTTGGAGTAGTTATTCCTGCCACCTCCATCAGATACTGAGTCCAGGGCTTAGTTTGCAAGTTTGCAGCCCTTTTAATGGTTCAGCCTCAGTTAACCGTCAGTTATGAGGTGTTTGAAAATATAACTGTTGGAACACACTGCTACCAGAAGTGTTTCTGATTCCAATGTTGCAAGCATATTTTTGAATACTAAGATGAAATTTGCAATAATAAAAAAAGTAACAGCTCCATTTACCATCACAGAGATTACTAATGATTTACTTATTATTTATTCTTTGACAGTGGAGATTGAACCCAGGGTGCTTTATACTGACCTACATACCCAGACTTAAATTTTTATGTTGAGAGAGGGTCTTACTCACTAAGTTGCTGAAGCTGACCTTAAACTTGCAGATTCTCCTAGATGCAAATAATCATTAAGCAGGAAGCTTTTAGGAAGCCTAACATTCTCTGGCAGTAGAAGAAGTCAGAAAAATTTGAAGTATAAGGGGCATCTGATGTGCCATTATTGATTCTGCCTCCTGAGTTGTTGGGACTACAGGTGTGTGCTTCTATGCCTGGCATATCAATGATTTTAAATGCTTCACTTTCCAAGAGATGGTCATAGATGCAAATAATCACTAAGCAGGAACATTTCTCCCCTTTGTGCTACATTTTATCATGAAAAAGTTTTGCTTGTAAGGATATTATAAATAAAGTCCCTTCTAAATGAGAAACAATGACAAAATTTGGCAGAGACTCTTACTTTGAGGACAGTAGGCAGAATTTCTAAAATGCCACACCCCAAGATATCCTGACTCAATCTCCAGAATCTGTAGATACATCACTCCTAAGAGTGTACTGTATTATGTGGTGCAGTGGAACCTGAGATAGGATATTATCCAAGTGGGCTTAATCTAATCACATGAGCCCATTAAATTTGTTTATTTTAAAAAATTGTGGTAAAATACATGTAACATAAAATTTACAATATTTGCCATTTCTAAGTGTACCTTTCAGCAGGGTTAACTACACTCACATAGTTGTGCAACCAGTCTCTAGAATTCTCTTAATTTTGCAAAAATGAAAGTCTATACCCTTAAGCAACAACTCTCTATTTCCCTCTCCCCCCTGTCCCTGATAATTTCTATTTTCTGTTTCTATGAATTTGACTCATCTAGGTACCTCATGTAAGTGAAATAATACAATATGTGTCTTTTTTGGAGTGGTTTATTTCACATAGTGTAATGTCCTCAAGTTTCATCCATGTTGTAGCATGTGTCAGGATTTCCTTTTTTATTTTTAAAAGGTCTTTAGTTGAAGATGCTTTTATTTTATTTATTTATTTTAAATGTGGTGCTGAGGATCAAACCCAGTGTCTCACATGTGGTAGGTAAGTGCTCTGCCACTGAGCCACAATCTCAGCCTCAGGATTTCCTTCCTTTTAAAAAACTAACATTCTACATGAAGCCTTTTAAAACTAAAGTGTTAGACCGGAGCAGGAAGGCGCCAGCCGCCCAGCCAGACCGGAGGAGGAAGTCCGGCCCCGCCCGGAGCGCTAGTCTCCAGGAAGCCCATCAACCCTTAAAACCCATCAAAGTGGGTGTGGCTACCAGCACGGTTGTGCGACTGATCCAGGTACCCGGTTTCCAACTCCCCCACCCTTAGCTGCGATAACTCAAAATATTTCCCACAAGCTTTTGGGGATTGTAGCTGTCAACACAAAACAACAACTGTACAGGCACCTGGTTTCTACCTCAGAGACTAGAGTAGGGAAGATACAGGTGGAAGCTCATTTCCCTTCACACTGGCTATACCCACCACCCTGAATACAGAGGCTCAAACTAGGAATAGACAACGCCACCTACTGGAAGCAAGGAAAACAGTGTTCTGAGAGACTTTTTTTTTCTTTTTTCCTCTCTTTCTCTTTTCTTCTCTCTCTTCCACAACTTCAGCATATGTGAAACCAAGAACTGTGCATGAACAACTGAATTACCAAAGTAATATAATATAGAGGAATTGCATATACCCCACCTCCCCCCCATTTTTTTTCTTTATTTCTATCTTACTTCCCTTTCCCTTCTCTTATTTCTCTTTTCTTCCTTGTTATTTTTTTCTTTTTATTTTTAATTCGTATTCTCTCTATCCCACTTTCAATCTCCTAACTTTTGCTATCTATACATAGGGTAACTATCTAAATAGGAGGTTGAGTCTATACATTCTTCCATAAATTACCAGTCGAGTGGTTAGAGTTCTCCAAAGGTGCTAAGTTAGTTTAACCTCATACCCTCACTCCTTTCCCTCTAAGTATAACATCCTTCGTCTGAAATTAAGTTTTCTATATGCCACCAGATATGGTACGCCTTTTATGAAACTAAGGAATATATTCTTAAGTAATAATTAAAACCAATATCTACAGTCTTAGAATCTAACTATAAATGTATTAATAATGAAAACTTGTGCTTAGATAATGTACTGTTGATATTGGGATCTGTTAACATTGTCTTTCTTCACAAAAGAGGGATTTTGGAGCTATTCAAGAACAATACAAATATATAAGGGGAAAAACATTAGCACAACAGTTTCACAAAGCTAGAAAGAATCATGAGCAGTATGAAAAGACAAGGAAAGAAAGGACCACAAACAATACAGGTCAATTCAACATTAGATGAGGTAATATCTGCAGCTGATGGAATGTCAGACAAAGAGTTCAGGATATACATGCTTCAGATGATCTGGAGTCTCAAAGAAGACATTATTCATCAAATTCAGACAATGAAAAATCACTTTAACAATGAATTACATAAACAAATCCAAGAAGCAAAAGATCAACTCTATAGGGAGATAGAGGATATAAAAAACTATCAAACAGAAATCCCGGAAATGCAGGAAACAATAAACCAAATTAAAAACTGAAATGAGAGTATTACCAGCAGAGTAGAACACTTGGAAGATAGAACTTCAGACAATGAAGGCAAAGTTTTTCAACTTGAAAAGAACTTAGACAGCTCAGCGAGAATGCTAAGAAATCATGAGCAGAACATCCAAGAATTATGGGATAACATCAAGAAACCAAACCTAAGAGTTATTGGGATACAAGAGGGTACAGAGGTCCAAACCAAGGGAATGAGTAATCTATTCAATGAAATAATACTAGAAAACTTCCTAGACTTAAAGAATGAAAAAGAAATCCAAATACTAGAAGCCTACAGGACACCGAATATACAAAATCATAAGAGATCTACACCAAGACACATAATAATGAAGATGCCCAACATACAGAATAAGGAGAGAATCTTAAAAGCCACAAGAGAGAGGAAGCAGATTACATTTAGGGGTAAACCAATCAGGATAACTGCTGATCTTTCAACACAGACTCTGAAAGCTAGAAGATCCTGAAACAACATATTTCAAACGCTGAAAGAAAAAGGATTCCAACCAAGAATCATGTATCCAGCGAAATTAAGCTTCAGGATTGAAGATGAAATAAAAATCTTCCACGATAAGCAAAAGTTAAAAGAATTTGCAGCTAGAAAACCAGCTCTTCAAAACATCCTTGGCAAAACATTACAGGAAGAGGAAATGAAAAATAACAATGAAAACCAACAATGGGAGGGAGTACAGTAAAGGAAAAACTAAGCATAGAGGAAAAACAAATCATGTTAAGTATCATACATAACCAAATATGGCTGGAAGTACAAACCATATCTCAATAGTAACCCTAAATATTAATGGCTTAAATGCACCAATCAAAAGACATAGGCTAGTAGAATGGATTAAAAAAAAAGATCCAACAATATGCTGCCTACAGGAGACTCATCTGATAGGAAAAGACATACACAGACTGAAGGTGAAAGGTTGGGAAAAATCATATCACTCATATGGACCCTGGAAGCAAACAGGGGTGTCCATACTTGTATCAAATAAAATAGACTTCAAGCCAAAGTTAATCAAAAAGGATAAACAAGAACACTACATACTGCTCAAGGGAACCATACACCAACAAGACTTGACGATCATTAATATATATGCCCCAAACAATGGTGCAGCTACGTTCATCAAACAAACTCTTCTCAAGTTCAAGAGTCTAATAGACCACAACACAATAATCATGGGAGATTTTAACACACCTCTCTCACCAATGGACAGATCTTCCAAACAAAAGTTGAATAAAGAAACCATAGAGCTCAATAATACAATTAATAACTTAGACTTAATTGATATACACAGAATATACCACCCAACATCAAGCGGATACACTTTCTTCTCAGCAGCACATGGATCCTTCTCAAAAATAGACCATATATTATGTCACAGGGCAAATCTTAGCAATTACAAAGGAGTTGAGATACTACCATGCATTTTATCTGATCATAATGGAATGAAATTGGAAATCAATAATAAAATGAGAAAGGAAAAACCCTACATCACATGGAGATTAAACAATATGCTACTGAATGAACAAAGGGTTACAGAAGACATCAAAGAGGAAATTAAAAAATTCTTAGAGGTAAATGAAAACTCAGACACAACATATCGAAATCTTTGGGACACTATGAAAGCAGTACTAAGAGGAAAATTTATTTCATGGAGTTCATTCCTTAAAAGAAGGAAAAGCCAACAAATAAATGACCTAATACTACACCTCAAAGCCTTAGAAAAAGAAGAACAAATCAGCAGCAAATACAGTAGAAGGCAAGAAATAATTAAAATTGGAGCTGAAATCAATGAAATCGAAACAAAAGAAACAATCGAAAAAATTGACAAAACTAAAAGTTGGTTCTTTGAAAAAATAAATAAGATTGATAGACCACTAGCCACGCTAACAAAAAGAAGAAGAGAGAGAACCCAAATTACTAGCTTACAGGATGAAAAAGGCAACATCACAACAGACAATTCAGAAATACAGAAGATAATTAGAAATTATTTTGAAACCCTATACTCTAATAAAATAGAAGATAGTGAAGGCATCGATAAATTCCTTGAGACATATGAACTACCCAGATTGAATCAGGAAGATATAAACAACCTAAACAGACCAATATCAAGTGAGGAAATAGAAGAAGCCATCAAAAGACTACCAACCAAGAAAAGCCCAGGACCGGATGGATATACAGCAGAGTTTTACAAGAACTTTAAAGAAGAACTAATACCAATACTCCATAATCTATTTCAGGAGATAGAAAAAGAGGGAGAACTCCCAAATTCATTCTATGAGGCCAATATCACCCTGATTCCCAAACCAGAGAAGGACACCTCAAAGAAAGAAAACTACAGACCAATATCCCTAATGAATTTAGATGCAAAAATCCTCAATAAAATTCTGGCAAATCGCATACAAAAACATATCAAAAAGCTCGTGCACCATGATCAAGTAGGATTTATCCCTGGGATGCAAGGCTGGTTCAATATACGGAAATCAATAAACGTTATTCACCACATCAATAGACTTAAAGATAAGAACCATATGATCATCTCGATGGACGCAGAAAAAGCATTCGACAAAGTACAGCATCCCTTTATGTTCAAAACATTAGAAAAACTAGGGATAACAGGAACTTACCTCAAAATTGTAAAAGCTATATATGCTAAGCCTCAGGCTAGCATCATTCTAAATGGAAAAAAACTGAAGGCATTCCCTCTAAAATCTGGAACAAGACAGGGATGCCCTCTCTCACCACTTCTATTCAATATAGTTCTCGAAACACTGGCCAGAGCAATTAGACAGACGAAAGAAATTAAAGGCATAAAAATAGGAAAAGAAGAACTTAAATTATTACTATTTGCAGATGACATGATCCTATACCTAGAAGACACAAAAGGGTCTACAAAGAAAATACTAGAGCTAATAAATGAATTCAGCAAAGTGGCAGGATATAAAATCAACATGCATAAATCAAAGGCATTCCTGTATATCAGTGACAAATCTTCTGAACTGGAAATGAGGAAATTCACCCCATTCACAATATCCTCAAAAAAAAATAAAATACTTGGGAATCAACCTAACAAAAGAGGTGAAAGATTTATACAATGAAAACTACAGAACCCTAAAGAGAGAAATAGAAGAAGATCTTAGAAGATGGAAAAATATACCTGTTCATGGATAGGCAGAACTAACATCATCAAAATGGCGATATTACCAAAATTTCTCTATAGGTTCAATGCAATGCCAATCAAAATCCATACGGCATTTCTTGTAGAAATAGATAAAGCAATCATGAAATTCATATGGAAAAATAAAAGACCCAGAATAGCAAAAGCAATTCTAAGCAGGAAGTGTGAATCAGGAGGTGTAGTGATACCAGATTTCAAACTGTACTACAAAGCAATAGTAACAAAAACAGCATGGTACTGGTACCAAAACAGGCAGGTGGACCAATGGTATAGAATAGAGGACACAAAAACCAATCCACAAAATTACAACTATCTTATATTTGATAAAGGGGCTAAAAGCATGCAATGGAGGAAGGATAGCATCTTCAACTAATGGTGCTGGGAAAACTGGAAATCCATATGCAACAAAATGAAACTGAATCCCCTCCTCTCGCCATGCACAAAAGTTAACTCAAAATGGATCAAGGACCTTGATATCAAATCAGAGACTATGCGTCTGATAGAAGAAAAGGTTGGCTCCGATCTACATATTGTGGGGTCGGGCTCCAAATTCCTTAATAGGACACCCATAGCACAAGAGTTAATAACTAGAATCAACAAATGGGACTTACTCAAACTAAAAAGTTTTTTCTCAGCAAGAGAAACAATAAGAGAGGTAAATAGGGAGCCTACATCCTGGGAACAAATCTTTACTCCTCACACTTCAGATAGAGCCCTAATATCCAGAGTATACAAAGAACTCAAAAAATTAAATAATAAGAAAGCAAATAACCCAATCAACAAATGGGCCAAGGACCTGAACAGACACTTCTCAGAGGAGGACATACAATCAATCAACAAGTACATGAAAAAATGCTCACCATCTCTAGCAGTCAGAGAAATGCAAATCAAAACCACCCTAAGATACCATCTCACTCCAGTAAGATTGGCAGCCATTATGAAGTCAAACAACAACAAGTGCTGACGAGGATGTGGGGAAAAGGGTACTCTTGTACATTGCTGGTGGGACTGCAAATTGGTGAGGCCAATATGGAAAGCAGTATGGAGATTCCTGGGAAAGCTGGGAATGGAACCACCATTCGACCCAGCTATTGCCCTTCTCGGACTATTCCCTGAAGACCTTAAAAGAGCATACTACAGGGATACTGCCACATCAATGTTCATAGCAGCACAATTCAGAATAGCTAGACTGTGGAACCAACCCCGATGCCCCTCAATAGATGAATGGATAAAAAAAATGTGGCATTTATACACAATGGAATACTACGTAGCACTAAGAAATGACAAAATCATGGAATTTGCAGGGAAATGGATGGCATTAGAGCAGATTATGCTAAGTGAAGCTAGCCAATCCCTAAAAAACAAATGCCAAATGTCTTCTTTGATATAATGAGAGCAACTAAGAACAGAGCAGGGAGGAAGAGCAGGAAGAAAAGATTAACATTAAACAGAGTCATGAGGTAGGAGGGAAAGGGAGAGAAAAGGGAAATTGCATGGAAATGGAAGGAGACCCTCATTGTTATACAAAATTACATATAAGAAGTTGTGAGGGGAATGGGAAAAAAAATAAGGAGAGAAATGAATTACAGTAGATGGGGTAGAGAGAGAAGATGGGAGGGGAGGGGAGGGGGGATAGTAGAGGATAGGAAAGGTAGCAGAATACAACAGTTACTATTATGGTATTAAGTAAAAATGTGGATGTGTAACCGATGTGATTCTGCAATCTTTGTAATGTTTTGAATAACCAATAAAAAAAAAAATAAAAATAAAGTGTTCTCTAGCAGCAGAAGAAGTCAGAAAAATTTGAAGTATAAGGGGGATCTGATGTGCCATTACTGACTGGAAGATGGAGAGAACCCATGACATGGAGCTAAGGGAGGTCTCCAGCTGGTAGCCAGCAAGGAAACAGGGACCTGGTCCTACAACCACAAGGCACTGAGCTCAGTTTCTCCCTACAGCCTTCCCCAGCATGGCTGAGACTGCTTTTAGAATTTGAAACCCTTAGCAGAGAACTGATAAGCCATAAAGAACTATGAGCTAATGAATATGTATTAGTTTAAACTGATAAATTTGTGGTAATTTGTTACAAAGCAATAGAAAATAAGTAATTTTTCTCATAATAATTCTCATAACTCCTGTTAATGAGAAAAAATGTAATGCTTTTGGTGGAGATGATCCAAATAAAAGTTCTGATGAAGGCATAGGCACAGGTTGTATTTATTCACAGTTGAAACAAACCATGAATGATTCTGTGGAAGTTCTTGGCTGTCCCACCATATTCTGCATATTGCTGTTTAAACAGCACTAGATGTTCCTTCTTTTGATGATGAAGTCAATAAAATTTTCTCTTACCTCACCATTTATCCAGATTGAGCCATTAAAAAGGATTTTGTGTTTCTTGGCCTTCTATATTCTTCAGTTTTTTCATATTCAGAAACCTATCCACACTTCAACAATACGAGTTGAAAGAATTGTCAGTTTGACAAACTGGAAGTGTGCCTTAATTCTCAAAAAAAAAAAAAAAGCCCCATTAATTCTTATTTATTTCGAAATAATCTATTGTGTAAACCCCATTTTCTTGTTCATAGCTTTCAATTTCTCTTTAGTAATAGGATTATGCAAATTGAAGGGAAAACTTAAAAAAAATTTGTTGAACGTGTTAAAGAAATAATTGACAAAATATAGAATAAATGACAAAAAATGAGTCCTTTTAGTGTTAAGCCTGTTCTTTCTTAAAAATTCATTTATTTTTATTGGTATTGGTGATTGAACCTAGGGGTGTTCTTATCCCCAGCCCTTTTTATTTTGAGACAGGGTTTGCTAAGTTGCTTAGGACCTCACTAAATTGTTAAGGCTGACCTTGGACTTGCAATTTTCTGCGTCAGCCTCTGGGAAGACAGGTGTATATGCCACTGTGCTTGGTTGACCTTTCTTTTCTTTCTTTTTTTTTTAATTGAGACAAAGTCTGGCTATGTTGCTCAGGCTGGCCTTGAACTCCTGGGCTCAAGTAGTCCTCTGGTGTCAACCTTCCAATAGCGGGGACTATCGACACATTCCACTGTACCCAGCTATCCCCCTTTTTTTTTTTAATTATAGGAGAAATATATTTTTAAAATTTTGCACACTCAACATCTCCACGACTCTCTCCCTGCCTTCTTTCACATGTGCATATACAAAGTACTCACAAACTCCTCCTGCCCAGCTACCCATTTTTGAATTGAATTTTTGTTGTTGAGTTGTGTCACCTAGGAAATAAGCGTCCCCTAATCTTGAGTGATGAGAATGTGGAGATGTGGCAAGCCAGCCATGGGCTGCGTGTGTGTGTGTGTGTGTGTGTGTGTGTGTGTGAGAGAGAGAGAGAGAGAGAGAGAGAGAGAGAGAGAGAGAGAACTATGAGCACTGAGCACACAAAGTGGACTGAACTGACTTTGCCCGTCTGTTTGGGTGGGCCGCACTCTGGTCTTTCCACTTGCTCTGCCAGGATCCCCACACAGCTCCTGAGATGGGCGTGGTCTCCCTACATGTCAATCAATCTGCTGACAGCAGACATCAGGAAGCTAGACTCAACCCCCTGAAACCTGACACCTTGCCTCATTTGAATGGCTTCTTCCCAGTAAAAGGTTTCAGCACATGCTCCCCCCACTCCCTCTCTCTCCAAGGACCCCTAAGGTCAGAAAAACTGTCACAGGAAGGAGCCATCACAGGACCCAAAGAAAAAGGTATTTCTCTGTCTCTGTGTGATTATTTTGTGACAGCACAGTTCACCTGGAGTGACCCTGAGTGTTCACGTGGAACGCGACATGTAAGTATTCTTTATATATTCTGAATGTTAATTCCCTATCTGATGATTTACAAATATTTTCTTCCATTTCTTGGGTTGCTTTTTTACTCTCTTGATAGCATCCTTTGATGGATAAAAGTTTCTAATTTGATGTAACCCATTTTATCTATTTGTTTTTGTTGTTGTCTGTGCTTTGGTGTTATGTCCAAAAAAATCATTGTCAAAACCAATGTTAGGAAGTTTCCTGTATATTTTCTTCTAAGATTTTCATAGTTTTAGTGCCTCTATTTAAGTCTTTGATCAATTTTGAGTTAACTCTGTGTGTGTGAGTGTGTGGTACTGGGGATTGAACTCAGGGGTGCTTTACCACTGAGCAAAATCCCTAGCCCTCCTTTTTGTGTTTATTTCAAGACAGGGTCTCACTGGGTTGCTATCCTCTTGCATTAGCGCTGCAAATGACTAGAATTATAGGCATGATATGTTACCATGACCAACTTTGAGTTACTTTTTATATAAGGTATAAGGTAATTTTCTCAGTATCATTTTTCTTTAAAAGACTGTCCTTTCTTGAGTGGTATTGTCTCCACTGTTAGTCAGGTTTCTATTTCAGGGAAAAAATACCCAGATAATCAAAAGGAGGAAATAGTTATTTTGACTCACAGTTTCAGAGGTTTCAGTCCATGGTCACTTGGCTCTGTTACAGTTTTGGGGGCTGTGGTGAAGCAGAACCCTCATGGCAGGGAGCATATGGTAGAGCAAACCTGCTCATCTCCTGGTGGCTAGGATGTAGGAGGAGGGGGTAAAGGCTGGGGTCCCAATATCCTCTTCAAGGACACACCCACTCTGACCTAACTCTCTCCTACTAGGCCCTACCTTCTAACGGTTCCTTTACCTCCTGGTGGTGACAGGCTGCTAATCAAGCCTTTAACAGCACCCTTGTGAAAATCAATTGACCACATAAGCAAAAGATTATTTCTGAGCTCTCTATTCTATTCCATTGGCCTATTTATGTTTATACCAATATCATACTTTTTTTTCCTGTAGATATAAGATAGTCAATTTTAATATCAGGAACTGTGAATCCTCTAACTGTTCTTTTTCAAAACTGTGTTGGCTAATTGGAGTGCCTTGAGATTCCATATCAATTTTAGGATGAATTTTTCTATTTTTGCAAAAACCATCATTGAGATTTTATTAGGAATTGCATTGAATTTGCAGATTGCTTTGGATGGTGTCATTTTAACAACATAAAGTCTTCCAGTCCTAGACTCAGGATGTCTTTCCATTTATTTATATTTTCTTTAATTTACTTCAACAATGTTTTGTAGTTTTAGTAAGCAAGTCTTTTACATCCCTTGCTTTAGTTATTCGTAAGTACTATGTGCTTTTTAATGCTATTTATTTAATGGGATTGTCTTTTTATCTCCTTTTCAGATTCTTCATCATTAATATACATAAAAACAACTGATTTTAAAGGTTAATATTTTTATCCTATAATTTCTCTGAATGCGTTTATTAGAGTTATCAGGGTTTTGGGATGAGACCTCTAGGTTATGCACATATTACCTATGTAAATAGAGATGATTTTTCTTCTTTTCCTACTTAGATGCCCTTATTTATTTATTTTTCTTCTCTAATTTTCCTGGCTAGATTTTACTATGTTGGACAATAGAAATAATCATGTGTAGTGTGGAAGAAGGGAATAAAAATCATGACAATGCTTTTTGGTCATTGGAAAATCTTGAGAAACCTGTTGATCAAGAGATGCAATGTAATTGCAAAGAATGGAAAGGCAAGTTACATTATATATGCTGGTATTATGTACAGCAAATAAAAACTGAAGATCAATTCAGTATACTTACAAATAATGTTAATATTGAGCACATTCTTATTAATACATGTTCATAATAATAATACATTAGTTGCAATCATAGTAGAAGATATGTTACAACATAAATAAACTGTAATTATAAGGAATTCATAACCAAATTTTGCGAAATGAAGAACTGTTAAGAAAACTCAAATCATCAGGTATATATATATATATATATATATATATATATATATATATATATTAAAGAAGCAGTAATACAGTTGAAATTGTACTTATGTTTAATATGTAATTTAGATACTGATAGTTTATTTCAGATAAACAATGAGTAATTGTTATTATTATTGTATCCCATGAAATATGTATTTTATCCCAAAGTATACATGCATAAACAATTATAAATAATTCAAATTCATCTGAATGTCCTGTATTTTTATTTACCAATTCTTGTAATTCTTACTCACAAAGCAAAATCTACTTTTATACTGTTAGCAAGAACAACATTTAAAATGCAGTGATTCAAAAAGGCTAAAAATAAAGGACGAAGATTTATCAGGAAATGGAAGTAACAAGAAAGTAGGAGTTATAAGTTTGATATCAGACAATGTAGACTTCAAGGCAAAATAAATAGATGGAGCTAACAGGTTGGATGGCTCAGTATAGTTAAGATGTCAATGCATCCTAAATTAATCTGTAGATTCAATGTAATCCAGTAAAATCTCCACAGAATTTTGCAGAAAATGACAAGCTGATTCTAAAATTTACATTAAGGGGCTGGGGTTGTGGCTCAGCAGTAAAACGCTCACCTAGTACAAGCGAGGCCCTGGGTTCGATCCTCAGCACCACATAAAAATAAATAAATAAGGAATGTATTGTGTCTAACTACAACTAAAAAATAAATATTTAAAATTTACATTAAAATGGAAATGACCCATAATAGTGACTCCCCTCCAAAAGAAAAACACAACTTCAAAAAATTAACTAAGGAAGAATTTCACTCCTTGGTTTCATGTCTTGTAAAGCTTGTATCAATCAAGTGGTTTTGGCTTAAGGACAGACAAGTTAATGGAATAGACAGTGTAGAAATAAATCTACACATAAATGGTCAATTTTTTTCTACATTTTTTATCGGTGCATTATAGTTGTACATAATGGTGGGATTTGTTGTTACATATTTGTACATGCACATGATATAACAATATAATTTGACCAACAAAATTCCCCAGTATTACCCCTTTCCCTTCCTTCTTCCCTCCTCCAAGATACCTTTGCTCTATTTTACTGATCTGTCTTTTTTTTTTTTTTTTTTTTGTGGTAGCAGGGATTGAACCCAGGAGCACTCAACCACTGAGCCACATCCCCAGCCCCTTTTTAAATATGTACATTTTATTAGAGGCAGGGCCTCCCTAAGTTGATTAGGGCCTCCCTATATTGCTGAGGCGGACTTTGAACTCTCTATCCTACTGCATCAGCCACCTGAGCGGCTGGGATTACAGGGGTGCACCAGTGCACCTGGCTTCAGTTCAATTTTCATGAGATCCTCCCGACTTTCTTTTCCTTTTACCTTTCCAGCTTTCACAAAAGAGAGAAAACACATGACCCTTCATGTGGTCAATTGATTTTTACCTAGGTGGCAAGACAGTTAAATGAAGAAAGAAGAATCTTTTAAACAAATGGCTGTACAAAAACTGAATTAATTAAAAAAAAACTTCAATGTAACCCTTACCTTACACCGTCTATCTAAATGTCCAAAATTTTACTTGAAGAGGATCACAAAAGTAAAAGTTGAGATAAAACTATAAAACTTCTAGAGGAAAACAATTGTTACCATTGGTTTGGCAAAGATTTCTTAACTGTGACAAAAAAAGCTTGAATTATAATGGACAAAACTTTCTTTTTTATTTTATCCTAACAATGGAGTATTACTCAGCAATAAAAAGAAATGAACAATTGATGCATGTGACAACACAGATGAATCATTAAAATAATTATGCTGAGGCCAAAGCAGGAGGATCCCAAGTAGTCAAGTAGTCCAAGAGTTGGGGTGGTCTTGAGAAAAAGCAGCAGGAATAAAGTGAAGAGAAGAATTACAAAGTGGTATGAGGAGAACTTCAAGAATCATGGATATATTTATTATCTTCATAGTGGTAGTAATTTCATAGGTGTCTATATACTCATACTATCAAATTGTACATTTTAAATATATACAGTTAGTATGAATTCATCATTTGAACTCAGTACAGGTGCTAAAAATCACAATTCCTCATTCTGAAAATGTCTTGTTAAAGTTTTGTAAAAAAAATAAATATATAAAATCTGCTTTATAGTTTACAAAATAATTCACCTAGAATAGGGTCTGCGTGTGCACAGACACACGCATTTTTTTTATTCCTTAAGAAAGATGTTCAAAGTTCTTTTAGACTTGATTAAAGCATCAGAAGTTTTATGATTTTAGTACATTTTATGGTTTTAGAGTCTGAAGAGTAGAATTAGAGCTTTTATGAATAGGATTTTCCCATACCAACTTCTACCCATTTAGAAGCAAAATGCTAATAAACTAGTAGCTACTTAATTTTTTCCCAGAGTTATTTGGATATGTGTGAACTTTTGGGTTCTCCTGGTAAAATGTTTGTGATCAGCCTGCATCAAAAGAGGAAAAGAAATACAATTTTGACTGCCTCGTTTTGAAAATTAAGTGCAAATTTCCTATTCCCTTCTACTATTTTGAAACCTTGTTTGCACAGAATGAAGAGAGAAACCAGGGAGGCCAAAGCAGGAGGATCCCAAGTTCCAGGCCAATCTCAGCAACTTTGCAAGACCCTGTCAAAAGGGCTGGGGGATGTAGCTCAGTGGTAGAGCAGCACTGGGTTTAGTTCCCAGCACTGAAAAAAAAAAAATTCTTTCTAGTATTTAGAATGGTTTTATTTTAAACTCTGTTCAGTTTGTAGTATGTCTTCAAGTCTCAGCCAGATGGACCACTTATACTATCCTAGGTTATGGAATGCTTTACTTCTTTCAAGGAAAATATCCACACTAAGACGACATTCCAGTTTATACAGTTTTTATTAGACTATGTGAAGGAATGTCATAGGAAAACTGGCTGGTAAGACAACATGTGAACGCAATCTTGAGAACTTTGCTCAGTATCTACATACTAACTAGCAAGTTTCAAACTTTCATCTGAGAGAGTAAGAGAAGTACTGGTGGTTAATAAAAACACTTTATGAAGTCAATCTTAAGCCAATTGAATTTTTTAAAAATTTGGTCAGAGTGTTTGATTCCTACTGTTAATACACTCAAAGGATCCTTCACTAAATTCAGGGAGAAGATGTTAAATAGTATGAGAATAAATGAATGACTCTGCTAAAACAAATATAAATCCTAATGTTGCACTTTAGAAACAAAGACTGAAAGTGCAGAGTAATATTCATGACCTAATCATGAACACTGTTTTTCCTAGCAAGTAGATTTGAAGGTATCATGAGAGAGTGACCAACCAATGTGCAGACATTTGGGGACTGATTTTGTACCATGTCCTTTCAGGCTTTCCCATTTGAATATCTTTATTTGGGTGTTCAGATCCCTGGGGATCTAGGGAATTCTGACTTGGCTTAGTAGCCTCCACCACCTGGTACTATTTTTTCAGCAACAGCAGGACAATACAAATATTAAGAATCTTTTTAGGATTCATTGCTCTTGTCATGGTCTTACTGCTTGGGAGGCGGTGTGATATAAGAAGTCTCAAGAGTTCTGCTTCTGCCATTAGCTGGCTTGTGCCTACAATTGCTTATCTGTAAAATGAGCAACGTCTATCTCATAGCTGTGAAGATTAAGTGATAGTGAAAGAACACTTGTCAAAAGTAGAAATCCAGAGAACAATACATTTATTCTTCCTCTCCTCCTCCTGATTCCCTTTCTGTCTTACTGGTCTCCCTTTATTTTCATGAGATTCCCCTCCCCCGTCTAGCTTCCACATATGAATAAAAACATAATTTTGACTTTGAGTCTGGTTTATTTTGCTGCATGTGATATTTTCTAGTTTCACTCATTTTTCTGGAAGTGGCATAATTTTATTCTTCTTCATGACTGTATAAAACTCCGTTGTGTACCTAGACCACATTTTCTTTATCCATTCATCTGTTAATGGACACGTACATTGATTCTATGTCTTGGCTATTGGTAACTGGGCTGCTATAAACATAGGTATGCATATATCTGCATAGTTTTCTAATTTGGCAATTGCAGTATTTTTACAAACTTCCAAAGTGACTGGTAATTTCCAGAAATATATAAGGAACAAAAAATTTCTCTTCTTTCCGGTAAGGGAGATATAGGTTACATAAAGTTCAGAAACAAATTTAAAAAATTAGATTACAAGGACTCAACTCAATTTAAAGCATGCTCAAGGTCAGTACTGTGCGATTTGGCTGCAGCAATCTTGATTCATATCTGAGTCATAACCCCCATAAGTTAAACTAGAACAATATATATATAAATAAAACAAAATAAAACCCCCAAACAAAACAACAACAACAACAACAAAAAAAAAAACACCAAAAACTGAAAAGAAAGTCCCCACAACAAAAACATGCTTAAAGTTCCTCTGCAGAAATAGTCTAGAAAAATTCTAAGAGTCTCATTTTGAACCAAATGAAACAATTTACTCAGTCATCAGACCACTGTCTTTCCTTAATATATTAATTTTAATATTAAAGTCATCACCTCTACAAGTATGTGATCTCTATTGTATTAAAGACAGTCTGATCTTATGAGTTACTCATACTGAAATTCTTCAGAGCTTGTTAGAACACTTATTTTAAGTATTGTTTCTTTTATAGAATTTAGGTAGACATATGTTCTTTTTCTGTATTCTTATTGGTGCATTAGAATAATACACAATAGTGAGATTGTTGTTATATATTCACACATGCACACAACATAACAATATATCAGTCCCCAATATCTTCCCCTTTCCTCCCCTACTTCCTCCCCGGATCCCATTTCTCTACACTACTGATCTGCCTTCTATTTTTATAAGACTCCCCTCACCCACCTTTCTTTTCCCTTTTTCTCTCTAGTGTCCACATATTAGAGAAAACATATGACCCTTGGTCTTCTGAGTTTGACTTATTTCACTTAACATCATGCTCTCAAGTTCCATTCATTTTCTTGCAAATGACATAATTTTATTCTTCCTTATAGCCGAATAAAAAAGCCATTGTGTATATATACCACATTTTCTTTATCCATTCCTCTGTTGATGGACAACTAGACTGGTTTCATAGTTTGAATTCTGATTCTATAAACATGGGTATGCATGTATCACTATAGTATAATGACTTTAATTTTTTTAGGATAAATGCCAAGTGGTGGTATAGTGGGTCATATGGTGTTTCCATTTCTAGTATTTTGAGGAAACTCCACACAGATTTCAATAGTGGTGTACTAATTTACAATGCCACCAACAGTGTGAAAGTGTTCCTTTTTCTTCTCATTCTGTTCAGCATTTATGATTGTTTGTAATTCTTGATCATTGCCATTCTTACTGGAGTGAGATGAAGTCTCAGTGTAGTTTTAATTTGCATTTCTCTAATTGCTAGAGATGTTGAACATTTTTTCATGTATTTGTTGATTTTCTTTTGAGAAGTGTCTGTTTTGTTCATTAGCCTTTTTATTGATTGGGTTTTTTTTTGGTGTTAGAGGTTTTTTTTTAGTTCTTTATATATTTGGAATGTTAATTATCTATGGGAACAGTGTGTTTTTTCTCATATGTGGATGATAGAGAGAAAAAAGGGATGAAAATTTTCTCATGAAAATAGAAGCCCAGAGGAGATAGGGAGGAGAGGAGGGAGAAGGGGTGTGGAAAGGAAGTTATTGGGAAATGAAATCAACCATATTATGTTGTGTGCATGTACAGATCTGTAACAATGAATACCACTAATATGTATAATTATTATTATTATTTAAAAAATATTTTTAGTTGTCATTAGATCTTTTATTTATTTATATATGGTGCTGAGGATCGAATGTGCCAGGCAAGCATTCTACCACTGAGCCATAACTCCAGTCCCTAATATGTATAGTTATAATGAACCAATAATTTTTTTAATTGGGCATTTACATTTTTTTCTTAGTTTATTAGAATGTTTATTAGAATGATGAGTCATATTTTGTTAATTATTTACCTTGTGCCAGGTAATTTATATACATTCATCTATCTGATCCAACCACTTTTTGAAAGTCTAGCAAAAGTACAATATTACTGTCTAAAGGCTCTAAATTTGCCACTCCTTTATATTTTTAATTTTATTTTTTTCTATTTTCTATGTTTTACTTATTGAGTCTTGGCAATGATTTTTGCCCCTTCTGTCTTTTATAAATGCCCTATTTCACACTTTCCTTTTACATAACTAGGGTAACTTCGGAATAGCTCCTATATTTCCCCTTCAGTATGCATGTCGTATAATGTTAGTACATACTTTCTAAAATTACTACTTTCTCTGATATTCTCCTATTTAGAAATATTAGTAATGGCTAATAGTATCTGTTACTCAAGTATTATATTTAGTACCTAATTTTAGATACTTCATTATGATATGTAAATAGTTAAAAGAACTGTCACCCAGAATTCTATATCTAGCAAAAATATCCTACATGAATAATGTTCTGGGGTGTGAGTGTACTTCATTGTAGAGCTTGCCTAGCATACGTGAGGCTCTGGACTTAATTCCCAGCAACACACACACACACACACACACACACCACACACACACACAAACACACAAATTTAGTATAATGGTCTAATAAGGACATCTCTTAGATGAAGAAACAACTAACTCAGGCGTGGTGGTACATGCCTGTAATCCCAGCTATGAGAGAGGCTGAAGGATAACAAGTTGGAGGCAAGCCTGGGCAACACAGTGAGACCCTATTTCAAACAAACAAACAAAACTGAAACCAAAACCAACAAACTAAACAACAACAACAACAACAAAAAAGAAAAATTAAGAATTTGTTTCCAGAAAGCCTACTCTATAAGAAATGTGAAAAAACATTCTTTAAAGGAAAGTGATACAGGTGGGAAACAGGAATTCAGAAATATAGGAAAAATAACAGAAATTTTAGATTTTTGAGTAAGCAAAATCGATTCTTTTCCTTTTAGTTGAAAAAATATGTATGAATGTTGGAAGCAAGAATGAAAACATTGTCAGGTGAAGTTTTTAGTGTATAATGATATAATACTTAGGGCAACTAAATTCCCAATGTACTTCTTGGTGAACCTAGGAGATAAACCTGTGTTAGTACAAGAAAAGCATGTGCATAGCACTGTTCTCTGGGCCAGTGCTCATAATACAAAAAGCTAGAAAAGACACTTCCACAGTGTGGAATGAGTTGAATAAATTGTGGTGCAGCTATGAGATAAAATAGCTACAAAAAAGATTGAGATGGGCCTTACATGCTGATAGTGGGTAGAACAATTCTGTAACATGACATTTTTTTTATGATGAGGGAGGACAAAAACAAAAAATGAGATGATAAACCAGAAATCAATAATATAGTTTCTTGAGAAGAAAGGGCAGAGTTGGGTCAAAACGGAAAGAAGTGAGATTTCTCTAAATATACTTTTTAACAAGGTTTCAGCTTTTGATTGTATACATGATTTACACACTTAAAAACATCAACAGCAACTTTTCATTCTTATCATGGTCTTGTTTTCAAAATAATTTTTAGAATATATAAGTTAGGAAAATTTATTTAGAAGTAAGCATCATCATAAAAAGCATGCATCTTACAATTAAACTACATATACTATAATTTTTTGTTACTTGTTTGATACTGGGAAGGTTAACTAGGTGTAAAGAGTCCTGTGAAGTATATTCAGGTATTTACTAACAGCAAAGTAGCTGTGTTTTATCACACAATTTTTAAGTCTAAATTCATAATTTTTTTAGGGGGATACTGGAGATTGAACCAAGGGCTACCTTACTACTGAGTCATACCCCAGCCCTTTTTTTATTTTTTGAGATAGGGTCTCACTAATTTGCCCACACAGGCCTTAAACTTGAGTTCCTCTTGCATCAGTCTCCCAAGTACCTTGGATTACAGTCATGTTCCACCATCTCTGACTTGAATTAATGATTTTAAAACTATATATTCTTTACAATATGTAATGAAAGGGCCTAGGAAAAATGATAACCAGTAGTAAATTTTATCTCTGGTGCCATGATATTTGTTCCTAAAGATTTTTCCCTGCCATGGGGTTGGAGTTGTGGTTCAGTGGTAGAGTGCTCACCTGGCATGCATGAAGCACTGGGTTCAATCCTCAGCACCACATAAATATAAAATAAAGCTATTGTGTCCACCTAAAACTGAAAAGATCCTGGGCTGGGGTTGTGGCTCAGCGGTAGAGCGCTCACCTACCACAGGTGAGGCCCTGGGTTCAATCCTCAGCACCATATAAAAATAAATAAATAAAAACAAAGGTATTGTGTACAACTGAAAGAAATAAATCTTTTTTTTTTTTTTTTTTTTTTAAAGATCCTTCCCCCATTGAAAGGATCCTGGCTTCTTTAAATATAACTGATTCTAGGTCAGGGAAAGGGCAATTTTGAAATCTGACTGTATCAGAAAGCAAAGAAATATTCAGAGAGTAAGAAGTTATGTCCAAAAGACATAGGAGAATAAAGACATAGGTGCCCAAAGACATAGGAGCCTAAAGACATAGGAGCCCAAAGACATAGGAGCCTAAAGACATAGGAGCCTAACGAGGACTCCAGTGTCCAGATTTTGGATATAATAAATAACACAAAAAGTATAACATGACAAATGATGTATAACACGGATAGATCTTGAAAACACTACATTAAGTGAAAAAAGCCAAGCACAAAAGATCACATATTATATGATCTCATTTATAAGAAATGTCTAGAAAGGGAAAAGTTTTAGAGACAGATTAGTGGTTGTTAGGATTGGGAGAAATGTGAAGTGATTATTAGTAGGTACAGGATTCTTTTTGAAGGAAAAAATATGTTCTCAATTTGATTGGTCATGGTTGCCAACTTTGTAAATGTACTAAAAATAATTGAATTGTACACTTTAAATGGGAAAATTGTATTGTATACAACATATACCTCAACGGATCTATTAAAAAATATAATGAGGGCTGGGGATGTGGTTCAAGTGGTAGTGCACTCGCCTAGCATGTGTGGGGCACTGGGTTTGACTCTCAGCACCAAATAAAAATAGAAAAGATATTGTGTCCACCTAAAACTAAAAAATAAATATTAAAAACAAACATAATGAGGGTTGGGATTGTGGCTCAGTGGTTAAGTGCTCACCTAGGACACATGAGGCACTGACTGGGTTTGATCCTCAGTACCACATAAAAATGAAATAAAGGTCATCATGTCCACCTACAACTATATATATAACCTTCCAGAGCATTGGTTCCCCTCAAATTTACTACATTCAGTTGAAAAACGATGAATGTTTAAAAATGATTACAGTCTATATATTAAGAAAAAAAAAATCCAAGAAAAAGAGAAGGAAAATACATCAACCCCACACACTCTCCCCCGTGAGCAAAGTGGAGAAACAGGGGAATTAAAGGTACCTGTATTTTTAGGAGTCCTAAGGTGTGTCTGGGTATGGAGAGATGAGAGATGGAAGACACTACCTGACTAACCTGAAAGGCATGCTGCAAAATATTCTTGTGCAAGAAAGAAGACACACCTCTCCTTGATGTCCATGGAGGACACAGGAAAGAATCATGTTACAGTTACACTGAGGGGGCTGGTGGTAGTGGGGATTCTTGATAAACCCGTGCTTGGCCTGAAATACAGGCCTGGCAAACCCACACTGCATGACACAGAGTTTGTCTAAGTGACCAGGAGACAATCAAATGTGGAGAGGTGTCTACCCAGGGAAATACAGGTCATGAAAACCCACCTGGCTTCTCCTCTCTCCCTCCAGTTTGGCTACTTGTAGAACCAGCTGGGAGAGATATGCTCAGGTGGGAATTTGAAAGGGTAGGGGCAAGAGTGTTTGAGTTTGGAGACTGAAACTGAGAGACCAGGAAACATGGAGTCTATGGGTGATGGAGGGGACCAAGGATAGGTTTCTCCACTGCATAACTGGAACCCTGGGTAGGTCCAAGGGGTGGAGTTTCCCATCATGGACCAGCAATTGCTGGGCCCTGGAGGTACACTGATTTAAAACCTTCAGTGCCATTCACCTAAGAACCTGGTGACTACCTAAGCATAAATCCCATCTCCAGGAGTTCTGTCTATAGGATTTCCTCTCACAGAACACTCCAGTGACCCTACCCTGAGGATGGAATAGACATCACACTCCAGCCCAACCTACCTAACACTGCTGAGGAGGGAAGCCGAGAATCTTTTGAACTTCAACAGAAATAATTCATTAATGTTTTATCAATTTTTTTTCTTTTTTCCATTTAATTGTGACCCAAATGGTTCATGAACACTTATATATATTCATATTTGTTTCTTTTTTCTCATTTCTAGCATTTTTTGAAAGCACTTATTTTTTTTTTTTTCATGGATCAGTATTTTGAGGACTAGGATGTCTGATTAGTATATTTTGGTTTTGTTTGGTATTCTTTTATTCTAAAAAATTTTTATTTTATATATTTTTCTCTCATTTATATTTTCCCTTGATTCTCTTTGGCTCTTTTCTTCTGCTAACAACCAATCTCTATCGTTCTTTCTTTCACTCTTATTTTAATTTTTACTTATACTTTCTCTCTTCCTCCCTTATAATCATCACATCCTACATCATGTCTGTTCGCTCCCTGTTCATCATTTGAAATTGTAAAAAAAACCACAAGATCGTGGAGAAAATATGTTAAGAGTCCATGAACAGAACTTCCAAGAAATATGAGTTAACATGAAAAGACCAAATTTAAGGTTTATCAGGATAGATGAAGTCTCAGAGATACAAACCAAAGGAGTACACAATCTTTTCAATGAAATAATATCAGAAAATTTCCTAAACTATAAGAATGAAGTGGAAAATCAAATGCAGGTGGCTTACAGGGACCCCAATATACAAAATTATAAGAGAAACACACCAAGGAACATTATTGTGAAAATGCCTAGCATACAGAATATGAATAGAATTTTAAAGGCAGAAAGAGGAAAACAACAGGTCACATTTAGAGGCAAACCAATCTGGATTTCAGATGATTTCTCAACCCAGACCCTTAAAACTATGAGGTCTTGGAATAATATATACCAAGCACTAAAAGAAAATGGATGCCAGCCAAAAATACTATATACTCAGCAAAATTAAGCATCAGAATTGATGATGAAATACAAACCTAACAAAAGTTAAAAGAATTCACAACTAGGAAGCCTGTACTACAAAACATACTCAATAAAATATTTCCTGAGGAAGAAATGAAAAATAAAAGTAAAAACTAGCAAAGGCAGGAACTACACTAGAACAACAGTCAATCAAAGAAAAAAACCATTCAAATTACAAATCAGAAATAAATCAAAATGACAGGTAATAAAAAAAATCACTAATTACATTGTATATAAAGTGGCCTAAACTCATCAATCAAAAGACATAGACTGGCATACTGTAAAAAAACACAAGGCTCAACAATATTCTGTCTCCAAGAGACTTATCTCATAGTCAAAGATATCCACAGATCGAAAGTAAAAGAATGGGATAAAACATATCATTCACATGGATCTCATAAACAAGCAGGTGTTTCTATGCTTATATAAGATAAAGTGGACTCAAGGCAAAGTTAATCAGAAGGGACAAAGAAGAACATTTCATACCGCTTAAGGGAATTATAATACATCAACAAGACAATAGTAAATATTATGCCCCAAACAATAAAGCATCTATGTACATCAAACAAACCATTCTCAAATTTAAGAACCAAACAGACTACAACACAATAATACTGGATGACTTTAACACTCCTCTGTCATTACTGGAGATATCCTCCAAAGAAAAATTAAATAAAGAAGGTAAGGGACTAAAAAATACAATTAACAATTTAGACTTAATAGGCATATATAGAATATTTCAACCATCAAAGACTGAATACACTTTCTTCTAAGGAGCACACAGATCCTTCTCTAAAATAGACCATCTTAGGCCCCCAAACAACCCTCAGCAAATACATAAAAAAAAGAGATAATACTTTGAATTCTATCAGACCATAATGAAATGAAATGGAATGAAATTAGAAATCAATGATAAAATAAAAAATAGAAGCTACTCTAACACTTGGAGACTAAATAATACACTATTGAATGATCAATGAATAGCAGAAGAAATCAGGGAGGAAATAAAAAATACTTAAAGGTAAATGAAAGTAGCAACATAATATATCAAAGTCTCTGGGACACTTTGAAGGCAGTTCTAAAAGGAAAGTTATTGCATTGAGCTCTTTTTCATTAAAAGAATAGAAAGTCACCAAAAATATAATCTTTTTAGTCAGCTTTTTTGCTGCTGTGACTAAAAACACCCAACCAGAATAATTATTAAGGAGGAAAAATTTATTTGACGGCTCCTGATTTCAGAGATCTTAGTCCATAGAAAGCAGGTTCCATTCTTCAGGGCTTGAAGTGAAGCTGAACATCATGGTGGAGGAATGTGGTGGAAGGAAGCAGCTCCCATGATGACAAGCAGCCATGTCCTACCATTTCAGTTGCTACTAAGTTAATACCTATCAGGGGATTTAATCACTGATTTGGTTAAGACTTTTACAACTCAATCTCCTCTGAATCTTTTTCCACTGTCTCACACGTGAACTTTTGGGGGATACCTCACAATCAAGCCATAACACTAACATTACATCTCAAAGCCCTAGAAGAAGACCAAATCAATATCAAAAGCAGTATAAGACAGGAAATAATTAAAATCAGAGATGAAATCAATAAAACTGAAACAAAAACAATTTAAAAAATCAATGAAATGAGGGCTGGGGCTGTAGCTCAGTGGCAGAGCACTTGCCCCGCATATGTGAGACACTGGGTTTGAACCTTAGCACCATATAAAAATGAAGCAAATAAAATAAAGGCATGCTGTCCATTTACAAGTACCAAAAAAAGGGTTAGTCCCATTAATTCTTTAAAAAATATCAATGAAATGAAAAATGGGTTCTTTGAAAAAATAAATAAAATTGATAAATCCTTAGCCAAGTTAACCAAGAGAAAAAGGTAAAAAACTCAAATTTGTGATGAAAAGGAAACATCACCATGGAAACTATAAAATTCAGACAATAT
Source organism: Callospermophilus lateralis (assembly GCF_048772815.1). NCBI lineage: Eukaryota > Metazoa > Chordata > Mammalia > Rodentia > Sciuridae > Callospermophilus > Callospermophilus lateralis. The sequence goes on along the minus strand of NC_135312.1, from coordinate 90,643,053 downwards.
TTAGAAGCTATTTTGAAAATTTATTATGCTCTGATATGAAGACATTGACAAATTTCTAGAGACATGTGACTTACCCAAATTGAATCAAAAGAAGCAGATCAATTTCAAGCAACGAAATTGAGGACACCATCAAAATCCTACCAAGAAAGAAAAGTCCAGGACCAGAAAGATTCTCAGCTAAGTTCTACCAGACTTTCAAAGAAGAAGTAACACCAATGCTCCACAAATTATTCCATAAAATAGAAAAGTAGGGAACCCTTCTAAACTCATTCTATGAATCTAGAATCATGCTGATACCAAAAACAGAAAAAGACACATCAAGGAAAGAAAACTTCAGGCCAATATCCCTGATGAACATAGATGCAAAATTCTTAAAAAAATACTGGCAAGTTGCATATAATAACATATTAAAAATAGTGCACCATGATCAAGTGGGATTCATCCCAAAGATGCAAGGTTCATTCAAACATACTAAAATCAATAAACATAATTTATCACATGAATAGACTTAAAGGCAAAATTACAGGCTGAGATTATAGCTCAGTGGTAGAGTGCTTAGTTAGCATGGGTGAGGCACTGGGTTTGAAACTCAGCACTGTATAAAAATAATAAATAAAATCAAGTTATTGTGTCCATCCACAAATAAAAATTAAAAAAATTTAAAAAAGACAAAATCACAAGATTATCTCAAGAGATGCAGAAAAAGCATTTGACAAAATACAGCATCTATTCATGTTCAAAACATTATTAAAACAAGGAATAGTAGGAATATACACTGTAAAAGCTATGTACGTTAAACCCATGGCCAATATCATTCTAAATAAAGAAAACTTGAAAGTATTCCTTCTGAAAACTAGAACAAGACAGAATGTGCTCTTTCACCACTTCTATTCAACATCATCCTTGAAACTCTAGTGAGGGCAATTAGGCAAAAAAAAAAAAAAAAGATATTAAAGGGATACAAATAAGAAATAAAGAGCTCAAACCATCCCTATTTGCCAATGACATGATTCTGTATTTAGGAGACCCCAAAACTACACCAGAAAACTTCTAGAACTCATGCATGAATTCAGCAAAGTTAGCAGGATATAAAATTAAAACCCATACATCAATTGCATTCCTATATACTAATGATGAATCAGCTGAAAGAGAACTTAGAAAGACTATCCCATTCACAATAGCCACTACTTGAGAATCAATCTAACAACAGGTAAAAGACCTCTACAGTGAAAACTATAGAACACTAAAGAAAGAAATCGAAGAAGACCTTAGAAGATGGAAAGATCTCCCATGGTCTTGGATAGCAGAATTAACATTGTCATAATGGCCATAATATCAAAAGCATCATAAAGATTTAATGAAATTCCTATCAAAATTCCAATGACATTGTTCATAGAAATAGAAAAAGCAATCATAACATTCGTTTGGAAAAAAATAAGAGGCCTAGAATAACCAAAGCAATTTTAATGAGAAAAGTGATTCAAGAGGCATCACAATATCAGAATTTATGTTGTACTATAGAGGTATAATAAAAAAAAACCAGCATAGTATTGGTGTCAAAACAGACATGAAGACCAATGATATAGAATAGAAGACACACAGACAAATCCACATAAATACAGTTATACTAGACAAAGGTAGAAGTATACCTTGGAGAAAAGATAGCATCTTCAATAAATGGAACTGGAAAAACTTGAAATCCATATGGAGCAGAATAAATTGAATCCCTATCTCTCACCTGCCACAAAATTCAACTCAAAGTGGATCAAGGACCCAAAGTCCACAACAATACTCCTAAAGTAAACGAAGTAAAATCAAGAATCAATAAATGGATGGTATTAAACAAAAAGCTTTTTCATAGCAAAGGAAATAGTCAAGAATGTAAAGAGAGAGCCTACCGAATGGGAGAAAATATTTGTCACCTGCACCTCAGATGGAGCATTGATCTCCAGGATATATAAAGAACTCAAAAAACTTAACACCAAACAACAACAACAACAACAACAACAAACAAACAAACAAAAAACAAAAAAACAAACCACAAATAACCCAATCAATAAATGGGCACAGGAACTGAACAGATACTTCACAGAAGAAATATGAATGAATGGTCAATGAACACATGAAAAAAATGTTCAATATCTCTAGCAAATAGAGAAACGCAAATTAAAACTACAGTGAGATTAATCTCCATCTCATTCCAGTCAGAATGGCAGCTATCAGGATACAAGTAACAATTAATTTGGGTGAGGACGTGGGAATGTCCCACATTGCTGATGGAACTGAAAATTGGTGCAACTGCTCTGAAAAGCAGGATGGAGATTCCTCAGAACACTTGGAATGGAACCACCATTTGATCCAATTATCCCACTCCTTGGTATATGCCCAAAGGATTTAAAATCAGCATACTACAGTGACACAGCCACATCAATGTTTATAGCAGCCCAATTCACAATAGCTAAGCTATGGAACCAATCTAGGTGCCCTTTAACAGATGAATGAATAAAGAAAATGTAAGATATATATTTCACATTATATATATATACATATATATAATGAAATATTACTCAGCCTTAAAGATGAATGAAATTATGACAGTTGCTGGTAAATGGGTGGAACTGAATACCATCATGCTATGTAAAATAAGCCAATTCCAAAAAACCAAGGTCGAATGTTTTCTCTGATATGCAGATGCTAATACACAAAAAGGGGGCAGGGTGTAGAATAGAACTTCAGTGAAATAGACAAAAGGGAATGAAAAGAAAGAAAAGGAGATGGTAATAGAAAAGACAGTAGAATGAGTGAAATATAACTTTCCTACGTTCATGTATGAATACACAACCAATGAAACTTCACATCCTGTACACCTCAAGAATGGAATCCTGATTAAATTGTTGTACTTTATGTATATATGATCAAAAAACACTATAATGTCATATATATCTGAAAAGAACAAATTAAAAAAGCAAAAATCCCCACAATTCTAGTCACATTACCACCCCAAATTTAAACATATTGGTATAACCCTCACAAAATATATACACGATCTAAATGAGAAAACTATAAACTCTAATGAAAAAGATTAAGAGGGTATCTAAAAAGAGATATTTTGTTTGTGACTAGAAAGAATATCGTTAAAATGTATTTGTTTCCCACTAGGGTCCACTGGCATATGCCTGTAATCCCAGTAAGTTGGGAGGCTGAGGCAGGAGGACTGGAAGTTCCACAACAGTCTCAGCAATTTAGTAAAAACTCTGTATTAAAAAAAAAAAAGATGGAGAGCTAGGGTTATGGCTCAATTGCAGAATACTTGCCTCACACATGTGAGGCACTGGGTTCAATCCTCAGCACCACATAAAAAATTAATAAAATAAAGATATATATAAAGGGATAGAGTGCCTCTGGATTCAATCCCTAGTAACACACAGACACAAACACACATACACACACACACACACACACACACACATCAGGATCCTCATATATTATTTTGTTGATATAGACAAATATAATCTAAGGACTATGAGGAAAGGCAAAAGATCCAAAATAGCCAAATACAGCATTGAAATACAACAAAAGTGAAATAATGATGCTACCTGACTTTAAGAATTACTGAAGAGCAATAACCCAATCAATAAATTGGCCAAGGAACTGAACAGACACTTTTCAGAAGATGATATACAATCAACAAACATATGAAAAAATGTTCAATACATCTAGCAATTAGAGAGATGAAAATCAAAACTACTCTAAGTTTTCATCTCACTCTTGTCAGAATGGCAACTATTATGAAGACAAACAACAATAAGTGTTGGCGAGGATGTGGGAAGAAGGGCACACTCATACATTACTAGTGGGACTGCAAATTGGTGCAGCCAATCTGGAAAGCAGTATGGAGATTCCTTGGAAATCTGGGAATGGAACCACCATTTGACCCAGATATCCCACTCCTTGGGTTATACCCAAAGAACTTAAAAACAACATACTACAGGGACACAGCCACATCAAGGTTTATAGCAGCACAATTCACAATAGCTAAACTGTGGATCAACCTAGATGCCCTTCAGTAGATGAACAGATAAAGAAAATGTGGAATATATACACAATGGAATATTATTCAGCAATAAAAGAGAATAAAATCATGGCATTTTCAGGTAAATGGATGCAATTGGAGAATATAATGCTAAGTGAAGTTAGCCAATCCCAAAAAAACAAATGCCAAATGTTTTCTTGGATATAAGGATATTGATTCATAATGGGGTTGGGAGGTGGAGCATGGGAGGATTAGATGAACTCTAGATAGGGCAAAGGGGTGGCAGGAGAAGGGAGGGGCATGAGGGTAGAAAAGACAATGGAATGAGACATCATTACCCTAAATACATGTATGAAGACATGAATGATGTGTTCTATATGTGTAATATAAAATGTAATGCATTCTTTGGTCATATAGAACAAATTAGAATAACAAATTAACTAAAAAAGGAATTACTGAAAAGCTACATAATCAAGAAAGTAATATTCATGAAAAAATATGCAAATATATAATGGAACAGAATTAAGAGATGTTGTATTATGAACTTAGTTTGTATTTTCTGTCTTTTTAGTTTATTACTAAAACTTTTTAAGGCTATTAATGTTTCTGTGAGCACATCTTTGATCATATCCTTATGTTTGAAATATAGAATTCTTATCATTCTTTTATCTAAATCAGTTTTAATTTCTCTGACCCAAGTATTATTTTAAGCAGTGTTACATATGACTATTTTTTCATTATACTGTGGTCAAAAGGCCTTTGTAATTTCTGCATTTTTAGAGCAGATTGAAATTTCTGTCATAATTACTTTTTTAGTTCTTTAAACTTAAAAAAAAAGACAAATAGATCAATTGAACAGAATAGGATGTCCACAAATGGAATCACACAAATACATCAAATTTATTTTTGATAACGGATCTATGACAATTCAGTGGAGGAAGCAGAGTGTTTTCAACTAATAGTATTGTAGAGCTAAATATTCAAGTATTGATAAATGAGTCTAGACAGAGTTTATTTGTACCTCTTATGAAAATTAACTCAAAATGAATTATAGACCTCTGTAGATCATGCAAAACAAGAAAACTTCATATATAAAATATAAGGGAAAATCTAGGTAACCTTGACATTGGTGATGACCTTTTAGATATAAAACTAAAAGCATAGCCAAGAAACTTGATAAGTTGGACTTCATTAAAATTAAAAACTTCTGCTTTGTTAAAAACACTATCAAGAGACCAGGCATAGACGGCAAGAAAATCTTTCTAAAACATATATCTGATATATCCAAAATATATAAAGAATTCTTAAACTAAACAATAAGAACATGAACAACCTAATTAAAAAACAAAAGATCTGAACAGATACCTCACTATGTTAGTCAAATTTGTGTCACTATAACAAAATTCCTGTGGCAATTAACTTGTGAAGAAAAAGTATTTTGTAGCTCATAGTTCTGGAGGTTCCAGTCCCAGATAGGATGTCCCCATGATTTTGAGCTTCTGGCAAGGGCTAGGTTCCCGTAATTACCTTTTCAGGCATGATTTCAGTGACCTAAGAACTTTTAACAGCAACACCCTGGGACCATGCAATTAACACACAGACATTTGGGTCACTCAATCTCTGATCTATGGCACTCACCAAAGAAGATACACAATGACAAATAAGCATATGAAATGATGTATTACCTCATAATTTTGAGGAAATGCAAATTAAAATGACAATAAGATACCATTATATATCTATCCTCTATGGTCAACACTCAAAGCCCAAAGGTTGACAATGTTGTGGAGCACCAGGAACTCTGATTTGCTGCTGGTGGGAAGTCAAAAGAGTACAGCCACTTAGGAAGATAGCTTGGCAGTTTCTTTTTTTGATACCAGGGATTAAACTCAGGGGTGCTTAACCACTGAGCCACGTCCCCAGCTCTTTTTATATTTTATTTAGAGACAGGGTCTCACTGAGTTTCTTAAGGCCTTGGTAAATTGCTAAGGCTGGCTTTGAACTCGTGATTCTCCTGTCTCCTTCTGAGCCACTGGGATTACAGTTGTGTGCCAGCATGCCAGGCTAACTTGGCAGTTTCTCATAAAACTAAACATAGTCACCACCCTTGCTATTTGCTCAAAAGAGCTGAAAACATTTCCACACAAAAATCTTCATGTTTATAGCAGCTCTAATCATAATTGCCAAAGCTTGCAAATAATCAAGATATCCATCAGTAGAATAAACAAACCATGGTATATTAGGCAATGGAATACTATTCAGCACTAAAGAGACATGAACTATTAAGCCAAGAAATGACATGGAAAATCCTTAAATTATATTGCTAAATGAAAGAAGTTGGCCTGAAAAGGTTATATAGGATAATACTGTGTATATGACATTCTGGGAAAGACCAGACTACAGAGTAGAAAGATCAGGATTTTCATGGTTTTGAGGGGAATGAGGCAGATACATAGGTGCATAGTATCCTACTAGCCAAATTGTACAACTAAAATCAAGTCCTTCCTAGACTGGTTAGGGTGCCAGATCTCACCCATTTCAAAATATGCCCAGTCCTCCTAGCCACTCCTAGACTACCACATTTAATGTGTTAAGTCAAAAGTCTTCAGTTCTGTTACTATTTCAACAACACAAGTCCATTATATAGGTTGGAAATCATAATCATAACTGCAGTTAACATATTCTTCATTATCAGTGAGAACAAAAATTATACCGGTAAATAGGACATTGGGCATACATTACATAATATACAAAAAAGTGACTTTCATCACCTGGTAAATAATTGTTTTTGGTGGAAAGAAACAAAACATTTCAAACGAAGGGTTGCATTACATTTTTGGCAACATGCCACTTTCCCACAACATGTCGCGTTTTGACATCATTGTCTTCTAATTTGAAAATAATCAGTCTTCTCATGTAAAATTTAATCATCTTTGATGGCAGTAGATGGATGTTATGCTTTCTTCCTCCTGATGGGTTCTCATTGCATCATTTTAAAGTATGTTTAGCAGATGTCTTTTTAATATCCAATACATTTATGAGATCTTTTTTATCTTTTTTTCACAAATTTGTGAATTCATGCATTTACAATACATGTTATTTGAGTGAAAAGAGACTCATTTCATTTTTTAACCTCTAATAGAAGTGAAATAATTAGAAACCAACCAATTGTTCTTATCACACCACCACTGGAGTTGCTATAGGTACCCATTATTTTGGTTGAGGCACATTGGTTCTCTTATTTCTTTTTCCATCACCAATCTTTGCTAAATGGGTTCCACTGTATTATAGTATGTTTTAACAATAACACAGTTATTATCTAACCATTTTGCAAGGAGAGTTTCATTATTTGTATAGAATCTGTAATTACAAATATCTTGCTTGTTTTTTCACCAATGTTGTTTGTTTGAGAGGACACTTGTTTAGTCTGTTTTCCCCCACTGTGTCTGCAGCCTATAATTCAATTTTTAAAACATTTCTTTATACCTTTATTTTATTTATTGATTTTTATGTGGTGCTGAGGATCAAACCCAGGGCCTCGCACATGCTAAGCGAGCGCTCTACCCCAGCCCGTATAATTCAATTTTTGAAGGTGTACTAATAAGTCATAACATGACCACTGTTGGAAAAAAACAGTGTAATTGTGGGTTCTCCACCACTTCGAGCATTCATGGAACTACCTCACTTCCAAAGAAGAAAAGGAAACTGGATTTTTGGTAGACAACTAGAAAGATCCATCACTGCATCCATTGCACTTTTGGTTTATCTTTATTACAGCATTAGGCATATTGTTTTCTTATATATCTGGTTTACTATGACACTCTTTGTCAAGGGCAAAATGCTAATTAGGCCCAGCAGAGAAATAACGGCATACAAAAAGGATATTTGAAGGGAATGTAAAGAAGGAATTATTTACAAAAGAATGAAAGGGTTATGAGAACTACCAGATACGGTGAAACAACCAAGGATTGCCAACAGAAGGTGGCAGTTATTACCCATCTTATTATCAGCTCCTAGCAAAAACAGTGAGTGCTGAAGCAGCAGAAGTGGTGGCTAGGGGTAGGGATTCTACCTCAGCCAGTTTGTAACTGGTGACATAAGGATCATGGAGAATAAGCCTGACTTCTCATCTCATTTCTGTCACTGTCTTTCCCTGGGCAAGTTCAATAGGAAACCAGAGGGAAAACAGACTTGCTGACATGGTCCTTAAAGAACAGCATCTTTGAACTCAAGGCAGGGTAGAGAGGGGCAAAGATGAAGTTCCATGTACAGAGAATGAGGGCAGGTAAGCATTATTTCTTCAGCATGGAATATCCAGGTTTTGAACATTACCATGCAATACACATTGTTCCTGTGTCCTTTTTATAGGACAGCTATTTTTCACCATTTATGATTTGAAATTCAGTGCATTCCTCAAAATAAAAGACAATCCAATTCTAGAAAATAACTTTTCTGTATGCATTTCTTATATATCAGTTATGTGTATAATATTTTATTCACTCAAGAATTTAGTAGAAGTAACTTGCAGCAAAGTTTATGCCATTTTCATAATTTAAAAATATTTTTAAATGCTCTAATAATTCCCCTATTTTCTCAAAGGAATAAAACACTAAAAATAACTATTATTTCAAAGTTACAATATGTGGTATACTTTTTGCTCAATATAATTTTTTAATGGTGTCCCATATTTGGGATGATGAGACAATATGGGTTAATTCTATGAGATCAGCTTCTTCACAGGCTCCACAAACCATGTCAACACAGCTCGTTCTGAATCTTTGACAGAGACAATGGGTCCATATCCTGCATTTGCTGATGCTGCATTTACTACTGCTTGGATAATTCCATAGTATAAATAAGCTGTGGAAGTTCACAATCCTTAGTAACATCTTAATGCACAGTCATGAATTACCATGCAACAGTCTGCAGTCCATGTACAAGGTCAGGGATCTGGCTGCTTCCATGTTGGCAACTGCCTTTCTTGAAGAGCAAAAAACCACAAATGTTGGGTGAATGGCTGTTTCCTCTTATTCAAGCCAGGCACCTTATTTTTTTAGCTGTTAAGTTCCCCAGCATGTTGTTAGAGATTAATAATTCACAGCTTTTTTAATATGCTAGAGTCTTCAGAGTCTCTCTGTGCTAAGGTCAATGAAGCTATAACTGTATTGCAAGACCGCTAAGCTAAAAAGGCTGCCCAGAAAGTGGTTACCATGCCACTGATGTCCAACTATGTAAAATGGATCAGGAACCATCAGAAAAGCTTGTGCTTTACTGAAGAAAAATATCTAAACATCCAAAATTTAAGTATTATGGAAAATCTTACAAAATAAAAGGAAATTTTGAATCTTATATTCAAAGCAAATATCAAGTCTAGCAAATATAATGCTTAAACAATTACTTATTGCTTTTAAAACAAAAACAAAAACAAATTCTCTGAAAGTAATAAAATTTAAAAACACATTAATGCTTTATAGACTCTGGGAAAAAATTTTTCAGCAAAGCATTTATTTCTTTGATTTTTGTAAGTCTTTTTTTAAAGTATTTTTTTAGTTGCAGATGGACCCAATACCTTTATTTTATTTTTATGTGATGCTGAGATCAAACCCAGTGCCTCACGTGTGCTAGGCAAGCACTCTACCACTGAGCTACAACCCCAGCCCTTGATTTGTAATTCTTTACTGTGGAATAGCTCAGAATATTACTTCTGTTTTAAATAACACAATAACTGAGGAAAAATTTTTGCTTTAATTAAAAACTCCTTTATTAGTGAATAAAATGCATAAAAAAGATACACTTTAAACTCAGAAACAATAGTCTTATGTTTATTTGTCTAAATACTATGCACACTTGAACATTGTACATGTGGGTAATTGGTTTTGATTTTTAAATGACATTAATATGATTAACTTGTATAAAGTTTGTAAATAGAAAACTTAAAATTTAAGTCAAGTTCTAATACCTGCAACATACCTTTAAAAGGAGAATATTTCAGTATAATGGACACATCAAACATTAAATTTAACAGAGAAAAATCTATACATAAAAAAATTAGATATGAAAAATTTTCTCCTAATTCAAAACATAGTTTCTCATTCAAAAAATGTTTTACTGTATCTATATCTTTTAATAAGATCAATTTTCTATTTTAAAATTTAATTATGACTCAAAATACTATCTTGTGAAGATAAATGTTTTTATTTTCTTATTAGTGACAATGATATGACCTCATGATTTAAAATTTAGTCAAAATTCTTGTGCAGTTTAAATTGGAATACTATATTAGAATTAAATAGTTGAAAATGAGGCATGGAGTCTGTGCTGTGGTAAAAGTATATAAGAAAATGCTACTAAAACAGTAGCTATTTTTTCTTTCCCCAGAGTTACCTAGGAATGTTGTACTTTTGCCAGTTTTGGTAATGTATTATACTCAAGGTCTTAATTTTAATAGAAATGATAGATAGTTATACATCTATGTTCAAATACAATACAAGTTTATTTCTTATTCACATAATAAGTTCAAGCGCAGATATATCTGATTGGCAGATATTATTTTTCAAGTGGTAATACAGAAACTCAGGCTCTTTCCTTTCTGTGTCTCTGTGAAATGACACATAGTTTTGATTGCCTTAAATCTTAGTGGCTTCACTTGGCAAATTTATTTGTAAATTATATATTTTGTGCTATTTTAATAGCTTGCTTGTGTATAAAAGGAAAAGAGGCCTTTCCAAAGAAACCTGAACAATTTTTAAAAGATCATTCAACAAGGCCATTTGAAAAGCTTTCCCATGACTCCTCTAAACCTTGAAATAATCTTGAAGTCAACTGAAACTATATTTTGTGATGTTTATATTAGCACAGTAGATTTCATCAGCCAGAACTCATATAGAGAGAAATATATTAATCTTTGATTTCCTGCAGACTGCCTTTAATTCCTAGATTTAAAAATATTAATTGAAAATATACAGTTTATTTCCATTTGTGATTTATATTATTTCTGTAATCAAAAGACACCAGTAGTATTTCATTTAAAAATTGCTAAGCTGGATTTTCATTTTCAGGACATAACAGAAGGAATAAAAGACTAACTTTCACTCTTTTATTCAACTTATTTATTCAGGGAGTCACTAAAACTAGAATTTAAAATCTATTTGGTTGACCCACTTAAAGTTGATGTGTTTTATTCCTGTCATTTTTTTTCCTTTTCCTGATCATCTTTTTAACTGAACTACTGATGAGTAATCCTGCTTCTGCCATTGGGAAACAGGTTATTTTACCACATTCAACATTCCAAGTTTTTTTTCCTGTCATTAATTTTTTATATTTAGTCTGTATTATGACATCAAGTTTAGCCTTATGGATTACTTTCAATCCTTCTGGGGTGTTTACAGATTAACTTTGTTTTTGAAATATGTAAATACTAAGAGAACATTCCATTTAATGTTTTTATTAAATTTACTTTAGAAGCAAAAATCAGAGAAAAGCTCTTGTAGAGAAATCACATATTTTCTAAATCCTGGGTTCTATGTACAGTCTCCATATATTTGTACTTTAATATTTTTCTTTCATGTGAGATAATTCATTAAAACAAGCAGGTGGGCAATGGCAAATAAGCTTTTTAAGGATGGGCTTCATTTGGCAAATGCAGTTTTATTTTGTCTGGATCATTATGGCGTGTAAGTATTTTGGGCCCCAGAATGCCAATAAGTAGAGCCCCATTTGGAGCTGTGATCAAGATGGCTAAAAATGCTACTGTCATCACATCCTTTGAATACGGTATCAAGTTGAAATTGGAGAGCCTTGCTGTTTCCAGAGCCAGAGGACCTAAAACAGCCTGCATGTAGGGGTGAAATGGGACATAAAGAAAAATGTTAATCAAAGTTAACATATAATAACAGTAGATGGTTCTGTTAAAATAAATAAAATTTAACACTAGACTGTTGGAAAAAAAGAGAAGACTAAAAATGAGGACTTTTCATACATTACTCATCTGTTCTATGTTCTTTCTAGCAAATATTATGTGGAGGAAGAGAGTACCAGTGACAAATCAGTGTGCAGATATTTTGGGACTGATTTTGTACTCCTGTCCCTTTAGGTTTCCCATGTTCAAATTTCTCTTTTGTGTGTTCAAATTGCCCTCAGAACCTTGCCAGTTCTAAGTGAACCAAAATTTTGCTTGGTTGCCTTTACCACACATCACTAGGTTCTTGGCTGCACCAAGAGAATGAAAATATTGATGTTTCTCAGCATTCTCAAGGATTTGCTGCTCTTACTGTTCTTCTACCTTGGGATACAGAACTGAAAAGAGGTTTAGAATCTGGCAAACTGAGTTTGACTTCTGTTTTGCAGCAACCAGACGAGTGATCTTTTAAAAGTGGCTCAAGTTCCTTGACTGAATTAATTGTAAAAATAATAACATAATATTTACTTCACTGGATGGTTGTGGGAATTAAATATGAAAATGCAAAGAACATCTGGCACATAGTAGGTTTTCAGATAATTTTGAGTTTTACTCTTTCCACTTGCTTCTCATTCCCTCCAGGAAATGGATGTCTTTGAATTCTGTTACAGAATGAACTTACTTAGTCATATATTTCTCCCTGTAGGTAATCTTCTATTATATTTATTTTTAGTAACATGAAACAAAAGCCTTTATTTATTTATTTTTTTGTGTGATACTAAGGATTAAACTTAGAGGTCTTTCCCATTGAGATACATCCTATCTCTTTTTTAATTTTAATTTTTATGTAGAGACAGGGTCTTCATAAATTACCCTGATTGGCTTTGAAACTTGTGATTCTCCTGATCAACCTACCAATTGCTAGAATTACAGGTGTTCCCCACCTTGGAGGCATAACCTTCTTTCTTTATACTTATCTATCTAGGTAAGAAATTGCCTTGACATTTTTAGGAATTAAATATAAATATATCTTCTATGGAGATGCAAAGTAATGGCATCATGGTAGAAACATTTCATCTGAGTTGGGACATTATGGCAAAAGAAGCCCTCAATTTAAGATTAGTTTCCATATGCCAAATCAGTGATTAAAGTTGGTATTGTTTTTGTTAACTTTCTGTTTACTGAGCAAAAGCCATTGTGCTAGATGCCAGGAAGAAAAAGATAAATTATACAGAAAATCAACTTTAAAGAATCTTAAGTTTAGAAAACAACATGAAACATTTTGAACATGAAAGAACAGTCAAGAAACGATTACTAATAAGAGATGATGATGGCGATAATGGTGATACTAATATTAATTTTTACATAGTTATATAGAATTTGTCATATGTTAAGTACTCTTCTTTTCTGGTAGTGGGGATTGAACCCAGGGGCACTTAACCACTAAGCCACATCCCCAGCCCCTTTTATTCTTTTAATTTTGAGACAGGGTCTTGCTAAAATGCTTAGGGCCTCACTAAATTGCTGCAGCTGACTTTGAACTTGCAATCCTCCTGCCTGTCTCCTGAGCTGCCGGGATTACATCAAGTATTTCTTCTTCTTTCTCTTTCTCCTTCTCCTTCTCCTTCTTCTTTGTTAATATTCTTAGTTGTAGATGGACACAATACCTTTATTTTATTTATTTATGTGGTGCTGAGGATTAAAATCAGTGCCTTACATGTGCAAGGCACGTGCTCTATCACTGAGCTACAGCCCCAGCCCTCAGGTAGTATTATTAAAGGTTTACATTTATTAATTTTATTAATTTATTTAATCATCTTGATAACTCTATAGGAACTACCAGTAGGTGATAAATGATTCACACTTAATGACTGAGGTTTAGTGTTATTTCTTTAGAAGAATCCAATTAGTAAATTGATTTTACATTTGTGAACTAAATTCTTTATTTACTCTTTTGATATCTTCTATTTGTCCATTCTAATTTTCATCAGTATCTTTAAATAGAGAACTAAGAGAAAGGACTGAAGCTTTGTCAGTTTTATTTTAGCAGCAAAGAATGGAGGGGAAAAAAGGAAAGAAAAGAATAAAATACACTAGGACTTGAGTGGGTGGTTCTTCTCATACCTTCTTTAAAATTATTACCTATAAAACTGAAAGTGTAGGGGCTGGGGTTGTGGCTCAGTGATAGAGTGCTTGCCTAGCATGCACAAGGCACTGTGTTCGATCCTCAGCACCTCATAAATGTAAAATAAAGATATTATGTCCACCTAAAACTTAAGAAGAAATATTTTTAAAAAACCTGCAAGTGTAGAAATGGAAAAAGCAATCATGAAATTCATTTGGAAGAATAAGAGACCCAGAATAGCCAAGGCAATCCTTAGCAAGAAGAGTGAAGCAGGTGGCATCACAATACCAGACCTTAAACTATACTACAAAGCTATAATAATAAAAATGGCATGATATTGGCACCAAAATAGGCATGTGGACCAATGGTACAGAATAGAAGACACAGAGACAAACCCATATAAATACAGTTATCTCATACTAGACAAAGGTGCCATATACAGTGGAGGAAAAATAGCCTCTTCAATAAATAGTGCTGGGAAAACTGGAAAGCCATATGCAGCAAAATGAAACTAAACCCCTATCTCTCCCCATGCATAAAATCCAACTCAGGTGGATCAAGGATTTATGAATTAAATCAGAGACCCTGTGCCTAATGGAGGAAAAAGTAGGCCCATATCTACATCACATTGGATTTTTAGGCCCTGGCCTAAAATAAAATAAATAATAAAATATTAAAATAAAATAAATAATATTTTATTTTATTTTAGGCCAGGTGAAATAAAATAAATAATAACATTGTTAACAAGACTCCTAAAGTGCAAGAAATAAAAATTAAGAATCAATAAGTGGAATCGATTCAAACTAAAAAGCTTCTTCTCAGCAAAAGAAACAATCAATGAGATGAAGAGAGAGCCTACATTTTGGGAGGAAATTTTTGCCACATGCGTGTCAGATACAGTACTAATCTCCAGGATATATAAAGAATTCAAAAATCTTAACATCCAAAAAACAAAAACAAAAGCAAAATCCCCAAACAACCCAATCAATAAATGGGCCAAGAAACTGAACAGACACTTCCCAGAAAATGATATATAATCAATCAATCAATATACGAAAAAATATTCAACACCTTTAGCAATTAGAGAAATGCAAATCAAAACTACTCTAAGATTTCATCTTACTCCAGTCAAATGGAGCTATTAAGAATACAAGCAATAATAAATGTTAGCAAGGATGTGGAGGAAAAGGCACACTCATACACTATTGGTGGGACTGCAAATTGGTGCAACCAATCTGGAAAGTAGTATGGAGATTCCTTGGAAATCTGGGAATGGAACCACCATTTGACCCAGCTATCCCACCACTCGGTCTATACCCAAAGGACTTAAAATCAGCATGCTGTAGTAACACATCCACATCAATGTGTATAGCAGCTCAATCCATAATAGCTAGACTGTGAAACCAAACTAGATGCCCTTCAAAAGATGAATGGATTAAAAAAAACCTGTGGTATATATACACAATGGAATATATCTCAGCATTAAAAGAAAATAAAATAATGGCATTTTCAGGTAAATGGATGGAGTTGGAGAATATAATGCTAAGCGAAGTAAGCCTATCCCCCAAAAAACAAAGGCTGAATGTTCTAATAAGTGGATGCTGATCCATAATGGGGGGAAATGACTGGGAAAAATGGAGGAACTGTGATTGGGCAAAGGGAGGGAGGGAAAGGAAGGGTGCACGGGGGCAGGAAAGATAGTGGAATGAGATGGACATCATTACCCTAGGTACATGTATGACTGCACATATGGTGTGACGATCGTGTACAACCAGAGAACTGAAAATTAGTGCTGTAACTATGAATCAAAATGCATTAGATACATATGTATACCTAATTAGAATAAATAAATAAGTACAATTTTAAAAATGAGCAAAGAAAATAATTGCAAGTGTATCATTGGAAGGAGGGAGAATAGAATAATAGATATTTCTTTTGTAGATTAATTATTATTTTAACCTCCATGGCAGAGGTTAAAAATAGTTATCATTATTTATATTACCTGAAGGTAAAATAAAATAAATAATAACATTGTTAACTGAGAACTACCCATGTGCCAGAGATTATGCTAAGAGCTTTGCATGGATTATTTAATTAATCCTCACAACACCACTCTGCAGTAGATGCACAGATATCACTGTGAAATGAGCAGATTGAGGCATTAAGAAATTAAGAAGTAACTTAGCTGAGGTTAAAGTTAAGTAACAATATTTAAAAGAGAAAGACTACCCTTAATGGGCCTGCTTTTGTAACCATGATATCAGAGAATTTGTTGCATGGAAATTTATAACCTTCTGTTTTGAAAACAATAGAGAAAAAAAATCCAGAAAATTAAAGTATTTTGTTGCCAGGTTAAGCAGTCTAACAAGTAGCAATATCTTTTAATAGGAGGAGAATATCACTGAATAATAGGGCAAAACTACAATGTCTCCCTCTTCTTTCATTCATTTTGTAAGCATTCTACATTCCTCCTGCCTTTTAATGACTATTAAATCCTAGGGGAAAAAAAAATCCAAACAGAACACCAAAAACTAGATACTGTCCCTATCATTCCTATGTAATATATTGAGGGAATTTGATTATTAATCAAATAGTCATCAAAATAAATGTATAATTAAAAATTTCATAGGCATTCATGTGGTGGAGTGATTGGCAAGGTTAGGAAAGATAACCCTTTCTTTAGGAAAGATAAAAAAACCCCAAAGTACTTCCACTTTAAAATCAAAACATTTAACTCTATAATATTCAGCAAAATATAAAATATATTCTTATTTTATTTTTTGGAAAGTAGAAAAATATTTGTATAAAATTTAGGAAGTATTTGTCATGAAAAGTACATTTAACAATTTCAGAATAAGTGCTGTTGAAACATTTTTTAAAAGTTCCATTAATTTTAATAAACAGTTATCACTCAAACATTTTTAAAGTAAGGTTAAATATCACATATTTTGTGCATTTTGTGATTGGAGTAACATTTTTCTTTAAGAATTATAAAAAATCATCAAGATTAAAATTATTACAATGACTTACTATTTCTTACCTGGACTGTTGCTTTGGGCAACCACGCTAAAGCAATAAATATTTTCTCCTTAAAAGTAAAACCAGCAAAACACATCAATACAAATGTCACTAAAATTCGAACACACACTGCCAAACTCAAGGTAATAACACACAGCCCTGTAACAGATACAAACAAACATAAATACCAAGATAATTGAGAAGAAATGGTTCTTTATGTCTAGAGATACTATTTCTAAAACTTTAAAAATGTCTTAAAGCTGTTGCTACTTTATGTCTACTTTTCTGTAAAAATAATAATTATAGAATCACATCAGTTACACATCCATTGATTTACATATTGCCATACTAGTGTCTGTTGTATTCTGCTGCCTTTCCTATCCTCTACTATCCCCCCTCCCCCCTCCCCTCCCCTCTTCTCTCTCTACCCCCTCTACTGTAATTCATTTCTCCCCCTTATACAACCAACAATAAAAATTAATAAAAAAATAATAATTATAAGCAGCCGACCGCGGTGGTATGCGCCTGTAATCCCAGTGGCTTGGGAGGCTGAGGCAGGAGACTCTTGAGTTCAAAGCCAGCCTCGGCAATTCAGCAAGCCTCTAAGCAACTCAGTAAAACTCTGTCTTTAAATAAAATACAAAATAGTGCTGGGGATGTGGCTCAGTGGTCAAGTGGCCCTGAGTTGAATCCCTGGTACCAAAAACAAAAATAATAATAATTATAAAGAATGCAAATATGATTGAAACTTTGGCATAAAGTGCCAGAGATTATCTAATGGTGGGAGTTCCATGAAAAATGAGACAGAAGACATTTACTTTATTCTGAACTAATAGAATTTGAATTGAACTTCTGCAATTCTGAACTAATAGACATTTTTTGGAATACTCTTACATGAAAATATCTGGTGGTATCTATATTCATCTAAGAAAATAAATCTTAATCTTTATTTCATCAGGTCACTCAGGGAAGATATTAAGTAGTATGTTTGGTTAGAAAACAAAAACCAGGGCTGGGGGTGTGGTTCAGTGGAGGAGCACTTGCCTAGCACACGTGAGTTGCTGGGTTCATTCCTCAGCACCACGCAAAAATAAATAAATAAAGGTATTGTGTTCATCTACAACTAAAAAAATTAACATAACAAAAAAAAAAAAAACAACAGACAACTAAAAGCAAAACCAAAACCAAAACCAATTAGGGCCAAGGAAGAGCAAATACATTACATTAT
The DNA here is from genome assembly GCF_048772815.1 of Callospermophilus lateralis. Taxonomy (NCBI): domain Eukaryota; kingdom Metazoa; phylum Chordata; class Mammalia; order Rodentia; family Sciuridae; genus Callospermophilus; species Callospermophilus lateralis. Next base: position 90,624,752 of record NC_135312.1, on the reverse strand, counting down.
CATGAGTTTCTAAAGAAGGTCTCTGTAGTCAAAGATACATTATTAGAAAGAATAAAGTATTTATAACTTTCTTAAATATTTTTGAATCTTTTATCTTTTGTGCTTTAATTATTCTTACCAATAGTATTTGATTCAAGAGATGAAACAGATACTTCTGATCCAACTAAACCAAAAAGAAGAGGTTGAAAAACATTCCAGGTGTGTGCAACAATATTTTGGACCTTAATCTGTGTAAAAAAGAAATATATTTATAGTTATTGTGTGTAAAGATAGTTGCATTTGAGAATTTACTGTGTTTTTAATTTGTTCTAATTAGTTATACATGATAGTAGCATGCATTTTGACACATAATACATAAATGGGGTATAACTTCTCATTCTTCTGGTTGTACATGATGTAGAGTTACACTGGTTGTGTAATCATATATGCACATAGGGTAATAATGTCCGATTCATTCTACCATCATTCCTACCCCCATAACCCCCCCCTATTACTTCTATTCTTCTATTCTTTCCTAGCCAACTTTCCCTATTATGAATTAGCATCCGCTTATCAGAGAAAACATCCAGTCTTTGGTTCTTTGGGATTGGCTTATTTTGCTTAGCATAATATTCTCCAGTTACTCTTAAAGTTACTTAACATTTAATAAACTTAAGATATTTTATTTTTAGGAGAAATGTTAAAGCCTAATTAATAAAAATTGAGTAGGTTAATTTTGTGCAATTATTTCTTTGTAAGATAACTGAACTGAGAGAATCATATTATGCCTGATGAAAGCATACCCAGCTCATGCAAACATTTGAGCTCTTGGAAGGAACTTGAGAAGACCTCTACTAACAATGAACCTGAAACCCACTGCAATGAGAGTGAATACCGAGATGCTATAAGCTGCTAGGAAAAAAAAAAATTTGGTCCTCTATTTTAGGCCTGCTTCCCAGGACTCATATTGATTACCTCAAAGTTATTTTTTCCTTGGGTTGGGGTTGTAGCTTTGTGGTGGAGTGCTAGCCTAGCACGTATGAGGCACTGGGTTTGATCCTCAGCACCACACAAAAATAAATAAATAAAATAAAGGTATTGTGTCATCTACAACTAAAAATAAATAAATTAATTAAAAAAATGTTTTCCCTTAATACTAAAACAAAATGTTTATTAGATTCTTCTTTAGTTGCCAGTCTGTCTCCCCTTTCTGGAAGTATTCCCTCCCAGTGCCACTTACCAATGAAAAGATTAAAGGAAAGGTGCCATTTGGCATAACAGCATACTAACTCTTCTCCAGGATTTGGGATGAAAAGATTTTAGTCTCCATCTGGGCTTGTCATCGTATAGAATGTACATAAGAATTCTGATGACTCTTGCTTAGGACACAAACTATCTTCATAACAGTTCCCTTTAAGATTGAGCTTTCTGATTAAAAATTATTTGATTGTAAAAGTTAAAAAAAGTAAAAACAAAAACAATTCTTCTTTATAGCATATTATCCTATTTATTTTAATCTTTAAACTATTCATTTTAATTTCTTTTATCATATACAAAGGAATTCTTGTAGTTTTCATTTTACTTTTAACTTGTATTCATTCATTTAAAAAAATTTTAGTTTCTATTTTTTAGTTGTAGATGGACACAACTTTATTTTGTTTATTTATTTTTATGTGGTGCTGAGGATCCAACCCAGTGCCTCACACTGAAGGGCAAGCGCTTCACCGCTGAGCCATAACTACAAGCTCCTATTTCATTCATTATTAACCACTTAATTAATTCTATAATCATGATTATATTGGACTACATTTTGGGTAGGGAACTTCTCAAGCTGATTATAAAATTAATCTAAGAAAGAATAATGGGCAGAAATAGCCAAGAAATACATTAAGAAACAGTTTATTTATTATTTATTTTTAAAATTTTTTTATTTTTATTTATTTATTTTTATTGGTTGTTCAAAACATTACAAAGCTCATGACATATCATCTTTCATACATTTGATTCAAGTGAGTTATGAACTCCCATTTTTACCCCAAATACAAATTGCAGAATCACATCAGTTACACATTCACAATTTTTACATAATGCCATATTAGTGTCTGTTGTATTCTGCTGCCTTTCCTATCCCCTACTATGCCCCCTCCCCTCCCCTCCCATCTTCCCTCTCTACCTCATCTGCTGTTGTTTGATTCTCTCCCTTGTTTCCCCCCCTTTCCCCTCACAACCTCTTATATGTCATTTTGTGTAGCATTGAGGGTCTCCTACCATTTCCGTATGCTTTCCCTTCTCTCTACTTTTCTCTCCCCCCACTCGTGTCTGTTTAATGTTAATCTTTTCCTCATGCTCTTCCTCCCTGTTCTGTTCTTAGTTGCTCTCTTTATATCAAAGAAGACATTTGGCATTTGTTTTTTATGGATTGGCTAGCTTCACTTAGCATAATCTGTTCTAATGCCATCCATTTCCCTGCAAATTCTATGATTTTGTCATTTTTTAGTGCTGCGTAATACTCCATTGTGTAAGAGTTAATAACAAGAATAAACAAATGGGACTTACTTAAACTAAAAAGTTTTTTCTCAACAAGAGAAACAATAAGAGAGGTAAATAGAGAGCCTACATCCTGGGAACAAATTTTTACCCCTCACACTTCAGATAGAGCCCTAATATCCACAATATACAAAGAACTCAAAAAATTAAACAATAAGATAACAACTAACCCAATCAACAAATGGGCCAAGGACCTGAATAGACACTTCACAGAGGAGGACATACAATCAATCAACAAGTACATGAAAAAATGCTCACCATCTCTAGCAGTCAGAGAAATGCAAATCAAAACCACCCTAAGATACCATCTTACTCCAGTAAGATTGGCAGCCATTATGAAGTCAAACAACAATAAGTGTTGGCGAGGATGTGGGGAAAAGGGTACACTTGTACATTGCTGGTGGGACTGCAAATTGGTGCGGCCAATTTGGAAAGCAGTATGGAGATTCTTGGGAAAGCTGGGAATGGATCCACCATTTGACCCAGCTATTGCCCTTCTAGGACTATTCCCTGAGGATCTTAAAAGAGCGTACTATAGGGATACTGCCACATCAATGATCATAGCGGCACAATTCACAATAGCTAGACTGTGGAACCAACCTAGATGCCCTTCAATAGATGAATGGATAAAAAAAAATGTGGCATCTATACACAATGGAGTATTACGCAGCACTAAGAAACAGTTTAATGGGGATAATTTCTATATTAGATTTTGAGACATAAAACTGCAGTGATTTGAATTAGATTGGTATTGGCATAAGTTCAGAATTTAACTAATGTTAAAATATGTACTTAGCAAAACTGAATAATTGCTGGGCATAGTGGCATATGCCTGTAATCCCAGTTACTCAGGAGGCTGAGGCAGGAGGATTGCAACTTTGAGGCCAGCCTCAGCAACTTAGACCATGTCTCAAACAATAAAAAGGACTGGGGATGTAGCAGTGGTAAAACACACCTGGGTTCAATTCCCAGTACCAAAACAAAAACAAAATAAAAACTGAACAATTAATGGGTTAATAAACATATAATTGAAAACTGACTAGCCAATATGTATATGTATATATGTATATACATACATGTGTGTTTATGCATATCTGTTATATATAAGTATATATGAATACATAGACACACAGAGGTATTCCTATAGCATTACTTTACAGCATTCACAAAGATAAATTCCAGATGGATTAAAAAACTAAATGCAGAAACAAAATAAACAAGCAATAAGCACCAAAGTATTAGATGACAATATAGAAAATAGTATATCTTTATGATGTTTATAATCTTATAATCTTGGATGAGGAAGTCCTTAAACAAGATGTAGAATCCAGAACCATAAAGGGAAAAACGGATAGGTGTGGCTATAGAAAATTTCACTTCCACATAAAACACAACATAAACAAAGTTGAAGATAAGCAAAAATTATATGAATTATACACACACACAGTAGTCCTAGCATATGGAGAAACTATAAATTAGAAGCAAAAGGCATAGGAATAGGAATAG